>NC_079203.1:14054989-14199052 GCF_026745355.1 Beta vulgaris subsp. vulgaris
TATTACCCCGTCTCGATTGCGTCATGATAATTACGATGGTTAGTCGTCTAACATCCAGATGGCACTTGAAACTGGCCACAAATTTGTATTTCTCGACGGTACCATCACCGAGGTTGTTCCACCATACACGACTGTGGATTGGACGACAGTTAATGCCATGTTAATCTCATGGATCACAAATACTGTTGATCCCAAGATAAAGAGTACTTTATCGAAATTTCTCAAATTTTATTTTTATTTCCCTCATAATCTATACATCTAAGAACTTAATTTATATCTTGCTAATAATTAATATTTCACATGACCTAATATATTGTTTTATAGTTTTGAACACTTGCCACTTAAAAATATTCAAAATTCTTTGCTATATCGTTTTTTTCTACTTGCTTTGTGATCTTATATATTCTATTTTCCCTATAGTATTATTTACACTTTTATTTTTGTTCCATCTCACAGAACTAGTTAATTACACTTTTATTTTGAAATTGATCCCGCTATTATATTGATTCATGTTGTTAATTTTCGCTACTAAAAAATTGAGGTCTCCTACTCTCTATGATTCATATAAATATATCTCACTACCATGTATCATATTTACTTGTCCAAAATATTGTATGTGTTTCGGTTTGAAACAGTTAGCGTCCTCGCAAGAGTCCGCCAAGTCTAGAGAGCTCACGTCCTTGCTGGAAAACTGCACAGGATGCAAACGTAAACTACCCTCGGGGTGGTTTTGAGGAAACCCCCTCCGACGCTCAAGTCAGATATTTGGACCACTAGGATGTAGAGAGAAAAACAAGAGAGAGAGAGATAAGCTATTTTCAGTGTGTAAGAGAATGTACCTGCAGAATAGTACCATTGGGGTATTTATAGAAGTACTATTCCTCTGACAGGACGTATAATCCTTTGACACGTGTAGGGCTATGACGCATTTGACAGGTGGGAAAATTCCCTCTATTTTGTCTTGTTAGGCGTCCGCCAACACTGTCGGTCCTAGGGGATGAACTGGCTCGAACGGTACTTTTAATGGTTTTATCGTACTCGCGTCCATAATCTTATTCACGGCCATAGATGAGAAGGCCGCTAATGAACTAGGGTTATACCCATACAACTAGCCCCCAGCATCTTTTGTGGTCGCGACCACTGAAGATGTTGTCGGATGGACGCGGACATTTTTGCGACGGTATTTTTATATTTCTTTTTACTTTTGTCTTGCTCTTTTGTCTTTTCTTAATGGGGTAGGTTTGTGAAGTGCCACGTGTCGTCGTAGGGAGTTGAAGAATTTCAAAAAGTTAATGATTACCCTTTCCGAAAATCCCGCCCAAATGCTTTATTAGGTTTTAGTGTAGTTTCGACACTTGGCACGCATCTGAGAGGAAGTTGAAGAGTTTACTTAATCTTGGCCATTCATCTTGGTATAAAAGCAAAAGGCGGTTTACTTTTGGAATTTTTTATCCTCTTACTTACAAAAAACCCCTTTCTTCTTCATCTTGCTCTTCTGACTTAGCCCCCAATGTTCGAACTTCTTTTTCTCCAAAACTCGATTTCTAGTGCTTGATTCTTACTGAAAAGTTCGCCATTTTCTTAGTTTCTTCGCCTCGGTTCTTGTGATACTAAGAATTTCGCATTTTTCCGACTTGCATTGTCTGGGTTTGCACTTTGCTTTGGCTTTTGTAGTTCTTTGAGTTTAAAGTTTTCAGCTTTCAAGGTTGCTCTTGCTGTGTTAGAGTTTTCCCTGTCTTTTCCGGCGACTTCTGCTCTTTGTTGTTTCACTTTTTCCGGCGACCTTATATTTCCAGGTAATTCTATAATTTCTCTTCTCCTTTTCTTAAATCTTTTTTCGCGTTTTCGTCGTCATGTCGGACTTGTCTGATAGCCAAAATGTTTCCGTCGAAGCTTTTTTAACTGAAAGTGATCCCTCTTCTCCTTCTGTTGGTCCAAACTCTGAGCCTGAAAATAGCCCTGTTGGGAGAACTAGGCTGTTAGCGGACATACCCCCCATAACTGATAGAGAAAGAGAATTAAGGTCTAAGTTTCTTAACGACCCATCCACTCCTAAGGAGCAAAATTTGACTTTAAGGTATTTGACCGCTAGCCAAAGCGGCGATAAGCAGACGCTTAGGGAACTTAGGCACCAGATTCTAGCTAGGCGTACCCGTAGACATCCGCCAGCCGATGCCGTCCCTGGGCTTGATGTCCCCCCCCCCCTTAGGGAGCATGCTTGGTTAGATAGCTTGGCGGATGCGGGGGTGAGGGTCCCGTCCAACTTTTACGACCGCTTGCAGGAGTCAGTCACTCCTAATCCTCCTATTATTGATCTAGGTGACGACAACGATTCTCCTAATAGCATGGCTCGAGGAGACGATAAGGAGGCTACCTACCAGCGTCGGACTGACGTCTCTGCTTCAAAGGCCCCCATGGTTGAAGAGGTTTCCCGGACTGAGGAGGAAAATGAGACGTGGCTTGGGACGGGAGCTCTTTGGCTTCCGGAAGATGATTGTAACGGCCCCCTTTCAGTAGAGATAGATGAGCCCTGGCGCCGTGATGCCTTAGAGCTGCACTATCCTCGAGTGGCTCGGAATTTGTATCATATGCCGGACTCTTACCGGCTGCTCGTGCAGGCCGAGGGATCTGTCGTCACTGACTGCCCTCCTGGCCATGTGGCTGTCTACACTCACCACTTCGAGTTCGGCCTTCGCTTCCCTTTGGACTCTTTTTTGGTGGATATCTTAAAGGCCTTTAACGTCTGTTTGGCTCAGCTGACTCCTTTGGCCATCCGCAACATCGTCGCGTACATCTGGGTGGTACGCTTTCTCGATTTCCCCAGACTCTAAATTTGTTTCGCCATCTTCATTGGTTGAAGAAGGACGGGTCTTCCCGTCTGGCTGGGTGGTGGTCCATCATGACGGCCGACAAAAAGATGACGGTCCAACCTAAAATGACCAGCTTGAAGGGTTGGCAAGATGCCTTCTTTTGGGTACGGGTACCAGATGACTTCCCTGTACGCCGTCATTTTACAGAGCCTGCCCCTCATATGGAGCTTCTGCCTTTGAAGCCGCTAACTAAGGAAGAATTAGTGGCATATGATTACTTTGCATTAGCCGACTACGACACCACCTATGATGACGGGAAGGTGGTTAGGACTAAAGAGCCTTCAACCTGGCTTCCCCATACAAAGTACATCCTGGGAGATAGACCTTTGTCGGCTCTCCTTCTATCTCCGGCTTATGAAAATGGTAAGTGGTGTTGTCGGATTGCTCCGTCTGACGACTGTTATTTGCTTCATGTACATATGTATTCCCTTTTCTTTTTTTTTTAAAACCCTTTTGGTTCATTTCTTTTGCAGGCCTTGATCACCTTGACCTTGACGCTCTCGGCGTTGACAGTGAGCATCGGCCGCTAACACATTTGCCTGCTCCTCCCTCATCCGACTACTTAACCATGCACAACTCCACCAACGGGCGTCGAGGAGGGAACCGCCACGGCCCTCAGAACCTTCGGAGGAGGGGTCGCGGCGCGTCCACCAGTGTTCGCGTCCCAATTGTTGTCGCTACTTCAAATGCCCCTGCATCCCCCGCTGTTCCTTTGCGGTCTTCTGCCACTCGGACCGTCAACAGAGGTGCTATAAACAGAAGGCGCACCAGGGAGCCAACCGTTGATGACTCTGCTGCCAACAAAAGGCAAGCAGTTGAAGAGCCTGGCGCCTCTGCTGCTAATGAGGTGGTGCAGGTGGAGGATCTGGACCCGAATACTTCTGAAGGTATTCAGGGAGAGGGTGGCCTTGATGCCGGCCTGGGTAATGCTGGCGGCACTTCGCTGCTTTCTCGGTCCACCTCTTCTCTTCGAGAGAAACTGAGGGAGCTGATTGCTACTCCCAGTTTCCTTTCGAATCTCTCTCCTGGCATCTTTTATCGGTTCCGGGAGTGGATCGAGAAGAAAGAGGTGCCGCTAAGCGACGCGGTTGCTGCTGCTTTCGCTCCCCAGACCGTCACTCCTGGTAAGGTCTATCAGCCTAATTGGGACGTCAGGAAGGACGAATCTTTGTACTCTGACATCCCTGAAATCGGTGGCATCCTTACCTACCGTATTCTTAAGGGTATGCAGCTACCCTTAGATCGTCCTTCAGGCTCCCTGAAGACTCCAGCTGCTAGGTTGGCCCATGATCAGCTAGTGGTATGACTTAACTTTCCTCTTCTTTCTTTTTTTTTTTTTTTTTTTTTTTTTTTTTGCAATATACTGACGTCCCTTATTTTCATTCGTAGGCCAACAATGCTGCTATCGAGCTGATAGAGCAATACTTGGAGTACCAAAGGCTGACGGACACCTACAAGGCTTCCCTAGAGACCTGCCAAGGACTGTTGAAGGAGGCTGAGGAGAAGGTGGCACCCTTAGAGGATGAGGTGCTGACTCTAAGGGATAGGGCGGCCTTGTTGGAGGAGGCTGAGGAGAACGTCAAAGCTTTGACCAAGGCTGTTGAAACTGCCAACTCTGAGAAGGAGATGACGGTTTTGGATGCTTCTGCTGCTGAAGCACGGGGTGCCGCGAAGGCGGTTGCTGAGTTTAAAGGGTCCGATGACTATGTGGCGGAGCTCCACAAACGGTATGATGGCGGCTGGGCAGCTGCCATGAGGTGCGTCTGCAAAACCGTTCCTGGTTTCGAGTGAAACGTGATTGAAGATGCTCATGCTACCGGTCAACATCTTTCGCCGTTTGAGGGGGATCCGAACTTCGCAGACGAGGACGCTATTGCCGACGTCGACCCTTGCGACTCTGAAGCCCCCCCTTCTTGAAGTTTTTGGCGGCCATCTCTTAGCTCCTCTTGTTCTTCAAACAGTTTTTAATTTCTTACCTTTCATCCTATAAAGACTTCTTCATATTTGTAATATTGTAATTTGCCTTTTGTTGGCGTTTTTGGACAATTGCTACATTTAATTTCGCTAAGTACTTTTTATTTGGACTAAAAGCCTTTTCTTTTAAATTGGCCGCCACAGTATATCTTTTTGTAGTTGGCCGCTAAGCCAGTAGCTTTTAATCTATGAAGTACTTTTGTTTATTTATGCAGCTTGTCGTATTTCCTGCTTTTATTTTTCCTTGTTATTTCGCGTTCATAATGTTCGTCGTATCTGGCTTTGATTATGTCTTCAACTTAGGTGTAGGGTTTATCATCCGACTGCTAATACACTTAGCCTGTTGTATGGCTTTGTTTGTGTGCTAGGTCTGTCATATGACCGTTAACGCACTTAGCCTGTTATATGGCTTTGTTTTGTGTGCTAGGTCTGTCATATGACCGTTAACGCACTTAGCCTGTTATATGGCTTTATTTTGTGTGCTAGGTCTGTCATATGACCGTTAATGCACTTAGCCTGTTATATGGCTTTATTTTGTGTGCTAGGTCTGTCATATGACCGTTAATGCACTTAGCCTGTTATATGGCTTTATTTTGTGTGCTAGGTCTGTCATATGACCGTTAATGCACTTAGCCTGTTATATGGCTTTAGTTTGTGTTCCTCTTCTTATTATTATATTTTTTTTTTTTACATAGATGCTAACAAAGGGTATGATGCAATAACAAATAAGAGAATTTATCGGGACGCTAATGTAGGTCATATTATTTACGTAATTCAATCAGAGGCTCTTGGCCCATTACAATCATTGCCTACACATAATATTTTTTGAGAACGTCTGCGTTCCAGCAGCTCTTGAGCTCTTTTCCGTCCATATCTTTAAGGATGAAGGAACGGGGCCTATCTTCTGAGCGATTACGTACGGGCCTTCCCAGTTCGCAGTTAGCTTCCCTTCAGCATGCGCTTTACCAGTGGCGGCTGTTCTCCTGAGGACGAGATCATTGACCTCCAGCTGCCTTTCCCAGACTCTCTTGTTGTAGGCTTTACTGATTCTGTCCTTATAAGCAGCTGCTCTCAACTCCGCCATGAGCCTTATCTCAGGTAGGAAATCCAGACTTTCCTTGAGAGCCTGTTCATTCGCGTCTAGATCCTGATATTTCACCCGGTATGAGGGAGACCCACCTCGACCGGCAGCACTGCTTCTGCTCCGAAAAGCCAGTTTGAAAGGATTTTCTCCCGTCGCTCTTCTCTATTGTTTTGTTCGACCATAGGACGGCAGGCACCATATCTGCCCACTTTCCCTTAAATTCATCCAGCTTCTTCTTTAGGGCGTTTAGGATTTGTTTATTCGCGGCCTCCGCTTGGCCATTGCTTTGGGGTGGCACACAGCTGAGTATGCGAATTTTACTCTGTACTCTGTCAGGAAAGCTTGTATTGGACGACAGTCGAACTGGACGCCATGGTCGAAAACAATAGCCATGGGATCCCAAATCTTGTCATTATTTCTGCCAAATGAATCTCTTGACTTGGTGGGCTTTAATTTGAACTGTCGGCTCCTTCTATCCATTTGTGAAGTAATCTATGCCCACTATCAAGAACTTCCTTCCCCGTTGCCTTTGTAAACGGCCCCAGGATATCCATCCCCACTGCGCAAAGGGATGGGACAAAATATGGGCTGCAGATCATTGCGGTCTGTTGATGACGGGAGCAAATCTTTGACACTTATCACATTTTTGACATAGCTCTGAGCATCCGCAGCATGGTTGGCCAGTAGAACCCAGCCCTTAGTGCCTTTAACGCTAAAGCTTTTCCGCCGATATGATTTCCGCAAATACCCTCATGTATTTCTTCCAGTATCTTCTTCGCTTCCCATGCCGTTGCGCATTTTAGTAGAGGCAGGCTAAATGACTTTCTGTATAGCTCATCCCTGTATATGATGTACCAGTTTGCCTGTCGCCTTAATTTCTTCGCGGCGAAGGGATTGCTTGGGAGTACCCCTGTCAGTTTGTACGCCACCAGCTCACTGAACCATTCCCCTGCTGGTTTACCACGTTGACGGTCACAATCATTTCTAAAATGCTTTTGTCTTTTTGCATGTCTATGGTGACTGTCCTTTCAACGTTGAATGAATTGGAGCTGGCTAGCTTAGAAAGAGCATCTGCTTTTGCGTTCTCCGCTCGCGGTATGGCCTGCACTTCGAAACGCCGAAGCTGAGCTATCAACTCTTTTGCCTTCTGCACATACTTCGCCATGTTTACTCCTCTAACTTCAAAGTCCCCTTTTAGCTGGCCGCTAACCAATTGAGAGTCAGTCTTTAGTAGTACTTGCTGGGCACCAGCCGCCAAGCACATTCTTAGACCAGCTATGGCTGCTTCATATTCCGCTTCATTGTTTGATGCTGGGAAACCGAATCTGATAGCGTACTGGAAAGTGTTACCTTCCGGCTTGTCATTACTATCCGGCTCCTGAGCCGCTATCAGCGCGGATCCATCTACTTCCAATAGCCAACTTTCTTTCTGCTCTATCTTCTTCTTCTTCGTACGAGGCCTCTACCATGAAATCCGCCAAGGCCTGAGCTTTATGGCGGTTCTGGGTTGTATGAATATCATACTCAGATAGTCTACGGCCCATTTCAGAGACGACCCGACTATCCATCTTCTGAAGAGCTTTTTCCAGTGGTTGATTTGTGAGCACCTGGATGGGATGACAATCGAAGTATGGCCTGAGTTTCCTGGCTGCTATGATGACTGCCAAGGCCATCTTTCTACCAACTGGTAACGGCTTTCTGGGCCGTTAAGGATATGACTTATAAAGTATATGGGGCACTGTCGTTTCTCCTTCTCCACAATAGTACGGCCGCGACCGTCTTTGGCGACGCTGAAACTACAACTGCAGTACGTCCCCTGTCTCGGTCTTGTGATTGTAGGTAATTTTTTCAAGTGCTCTTTCACAGCCGCGAAGGCTTTGCTCTGGTCTTCCCCCCATTCGAACTTTTTGTTTCCCCTCAACAGAGCGAAGAAAGGCAAGGCCTTGTCGGCTGACTTGGAGATAAACGGGTAAGGACGCCATTCTTCCAGTTAACCTTTGGATGTCTTTCACCCCCTTAGGTTCTGGCAAGGTCATGATTGCTTGAATCTTTTCCGGATTCGCATCTATTCCCTTTTGCTGACAAGAAAACCAAGAAACTTCCCTGTCTTCACTCGGAACACACATTTTTTAGGATTAAGCTTCATCTAGTACCTTCTCAGCGTTCTAAACGTTTCAGCCAAGTCTTCTAACTGCTCGCGGTCAGATTTACTTTTGACGATGGAGTCGTCAACATAAGCTTCTATGTTTCTGCCTCTCTGATCCGCAAACACTTTATCGACCAACTTCTGGTAAGTGGCTCCGGCATTACGAAGCCCAAAAGGCATCGCCTTATAATTGTAAACTCCACAGTCTGTTATAAATGCCGTCTTCTTTCTATCTGCTCCGAGTAAGCTGATTTGATGATATCCTGAGAATGCATCCATAAAACTGAGAGAGCATGACCGCTAGTAGATCTACTAACTGGTCTATCCTAGGCAAAGGATAGCATCTTTTGGGCAAGCCCTATTGAGATCCGTGAAGTCCACACACATTCTCCATTGGCCGTTAGCTTTCTTTACCATAACGACATTAGCCAACCATTCTGGGTAGTCACATGGCTCGATAAATCCTGCCGCCAACAATTTATCTACCTCCTCTTTTATGGCTTTATTCTTGTCGGCCGAAAAATTTCTTTTCTTCTGCTTGATGGGACGGACGGCACTATCCACGTTTAAGCGATGGACAATTACAGAAGGGTCTATCCCTGGCATCTCATCAGCGGAGAACGCGAAGACGTCTGCATTCTCTCTTAAGAGTGCCACCAAATTGATCCTACCTCCGGATCTATATCTGTCCCTACAGCCACCGTCCTCCCGGATCTTCCGCCAGCATTTCATGCTGAGTTTCCCCATCAGGCTTTGGCCTTGGCGTATCCTCTGGCCTGGCCTCTAACTCCTCCATTGATATTTCCATCATCTCCTTATCTTTCTCCATTTCTTTCTCTTCTTGCTCATTCATCGCGGCCCTTCTTTGAGCCCTTCTTTGCTTTCTCCCGGGGGATTTCTTCTTCCACTGGCATCCTCCTAGCTGGCTGTTTAGGGTTGTCAAATAGCATGATTTGCTGCCTCCTGGTTCCCCTCAGCTTAGCTGTCGTCCCTTCATTGTGTGACGTACAGCATTGTCAGATGATAAGTGGAAACGATCCTTGGACATCATGTATCAGAGGCGTCCCACTATGGCGTTGTAGGCCCAGGAACGTCTACCACCAGAAATTCAGTCATGACATCCCGGACTTCATTGCCGTCTCCTACCGGACCGGGAGGCTCACCAAACCCTCCGGAGTTACAGACGCCCCGGTGAACCAATTACAGGATATCGGACAGGCTTCAAGTATTCTCGTCCTATCATCAATTTTTCGAATGTTGAGAGATACAGGATGTTAGCTGAGCTTCCACCATCCACCAGGATCCTATGGACCAAACAGTTCGAAATTCTTAAAGTGACCACCAATGGGTCTCATGAGGGAAAACCACATGCTCCGCATCTTTCAGTGTAAAGTCATTGCCGGCATGGCTGGCGGATGCCTCCACTTCATGCTCTCATTGAAATTGACTTGGTGCCTGAATTCTTTCAGGCTGGCTTTGGCCCCATTCACACTACCTCCATGAATAGGTCCGCCACTGATGACTGAATTTCACTGATCCTTGATTGAACGTTCTTGTTGACTGGTTTACCAGATCTCCTTCTTTCGTCTGTGCTTTATATTGGCTGAAATAGCTCTTCTTAACAATCTTCGATTATCTTTAAGTGACGACAATCTTCCGTGACATGGCCGTGATCCCCATGGAAATACACCATTTGCTTTTATCACGATTTTGTGGAACATAGGCTTAGGACGCTGCCATTTGTCGCTATCCTTGTTCTTCAAAAAGATCTGACTTCTTGAGGTAGTCAGTTGGGTGTACGCGTCAAATCTGTCCTTGCGCTCACCTCTCCCGAACATCTCTTTCACGATCCCTACGATCGCGGTCATACCTCTCACCATCCCTTTCTCGTTCATCCCCTTTTTACCATATGCGACTCTTGTCGTCTATCATCTCGGGCGCGATCAGATTCACGGCCCTTATCTTTCTTTTGCTTATCCTCTTTCCTCTCAGATTCACGGTTACCCACAGCTTTGTCAAACTCCTCCCCTCTGATATAATCATTTGCTTTACCCAGGACGGGACCCAGAGTGGTGTAAGATTTACGACCCAGATAATTTCGAAATGGTGACCCCTCCTTGAGGCCAGTCATCAAGCTAGCACCGCTACATCTTGTGTAAACGTGGAATTGAAATGGCTTAAACATTAAAGCGACCGATATAGTCCCTTAAACTTTCGTTGGCCCCCTGCTTGACAGATAACAGTTCTCCCGTAGTACGCTCGCGGCGTCTATTACTGACAAAGTGAGTACTGAATGTGGACGACAACTGGGAGAAGCTAGAAATGCTACCTGGCTTTAGACTTTTGAACCATGTCTGGGCTATGCCTGTCAATGTGGACGGGAAGACCTTGCACCATATGGCGTCCACTCAGTGTAAAGGAACATGTGGCCTTCATAAGCAGCCACGTGGTCATCTGGATCCGAAGTGCCATCAATACTTGGAGGTTGGCATCTTGATTCTCGTCATTGGATGATTCAAAATATCCATAGTGAAGGGGAGAGCTTAGGCTTAATGAGTAGGTGACCCCCATCGAATAGTTACTAGCGCCTGAGGCACTGTACTCACGACGGGAGCCACCCTGGCCTCTTCCTCTGAATGATAATTCTTCTGTCTCCAAATGTCTTCTTCATAGTTTGACTGATCATCCTTTTTTCCATCTCTCGTCCACTAGGGTTCAAAGATCGCATTTTTCGAAGAGGGGTCGTCCGCGTTCCTACCGGCCGTGGCCAGTGGTCGCTTACGTGCACCGCCAGCAGGTTGATTGGGTGTGCTTTTTGGGGTTGGCAGTCAACATTTGAATGAAAGAAGCTACAGTTTGCAGCTGTTCAGGTGAGAATTGACTTAGCTGAGCTAAATTGAGAGGTACATTACTATTTGGGTCTGTCCCTCGGGAGATTGGTAGTTGAATTGTGGGTTTCCCATCGCCCCAGTGATGACTGGCTGCGACGAGGTCTGGCCGACATCCTTATCCTTGGATCCTTGATTTGTGTTGTTTACGTCACCCATGGTTGTTTCTTTGCTAAGGTTGGGAGGCCCCTCCTTCTAGCGCCAAATTGTTTCGGTTTGAAACAGTTAGCGTCCTCGCAAGAGTCCGCCAAGTCTAGAGAGCTCACGTCCTTGCTGGAAAACTGCACAGGATGCAAACGTAAACTACCCTCGGGGTGGTTTTGAGGAAACCCCTCCGACGCTCAAGTCAGATATTTGGACCACTAGGATGTAGAGAGAGAAACAAGAGAGAGAGAGATAAGCTATTTTCAGTGTGTAAGAGAATGTACCTGCAGAATAGTACCATTGGGGTATTTATAGAAGTACTATTCCTCTGACAGGACGTATAATCCTTTGACACGTGTAGGGCTATGACGCATTTGACAGGTGGGAAGATTCCCTCTATTTTGTCTTGTTAGGCGTCCGCCAACACTGTCGGTCCTAGGGGATGAACTGGCTCGAACGGTACTTTTAATGATTTTATCGTACTCGCGTCCATAATCTTATTCACGGCCATAGATGAGAAGGCCGCTAATGAACTTGGGTTATACCCATATAGTATGATGTCTGTAACAGGTCCTATCTCATATAATATGAGATTGATGGATGCAACCAATATTATATATGAAACTATTTGAATTTATGCATGATCTAAGAATGTACATTTTAATAGAAAATTAATGCATTGATTTTGGTCTACCCCGTATTAAAAAAAAAAAATCCAAGATATGCCACTGGCTTTACACAACACAACAATTCTAACTCCAACGTTGTTTGCTATTTTCAATGTAGCTCTGATAACTCTTATATATGCAATGATTCCCTAATGTATTTTTCCTCCATGCACTAACCTACGCTTACTCAGCGCTAGAGGTGGCAAATGGATCATACGGGCTGGCTCATATTCGGGTCAATTTTGTGTTTGGATTGAGTCGGGTGCGAGTTTGATGAGCTGGCTCAACATTAGGTCAATTCCAATCATGTCGGGTTCGTGCAGATCGGGTCAGTTCGAGTAAAGCCGGCTTTCTTTTCTGGCAAATAAAAGAATACATAAATTAATGTTTGTCAAAGATATTTCCTTATTATTTTCGGGTCATTATTTTCGGTTCACTTTGGATCGGGTTATTTCGGGTTTCATTCTATTTTGGGTCGTGGTTAGAGATGTCAATGGGGTGGGTCTGGGTCGGGTCCACTTGGACCCAGACCCAGACCAATTTATTTTTCATAGACCCAGACTCGTCCCAGATCCGTTGGGTCTAGATTTTTCAGACCCAGACCCAGATCCGATGGGTCTAGCGGGTCCATGGGTCCTAACTGGGTCCTTCTTAGTTTTAAATTTTCATCACATTTTTGAATATATATAATTAAAAATTTCCGCCCTAATATATATAGGTCCTCTATCCATGCTGAAAGCATTCTATAAATAAAATTTTAAGAATTAACTCATAAAATTTTAAAATATTACAACTTACAAAGTTACAAGTCTTAGATGGAGTTACAACACTAACGAATTCACAAAATCACAACTCATAAAACCTTAGAGCTTAGGTAAAAACAAATTTCTATTATGTAAATGGGTCTGCGAGGTCGGTCTGGGTCTAGCATATGTGGACCCAGACCCAAACCCGACCCATGCTCTTCTGGACCCAGACCCATTGGGTCTAAAATTTCTAGACCCAAACTCTTGTAATGGGTTGGGTCCTAGCGGGTCTGGATCAGGTCCAGGACCCATTACCATCTCTAATCGTGGTCACTTTTCAAGTGAAAAACGGGTTTCAAGTCGAGTATTTTGAATCGAATCAATAGGTACCAATCTATTCTAATTTGCTGGCTATACTTAGTACTAATTAAGGTCCTTTTCTGTACTTTTTTTGTTTGAAGTAGTTGACACTTCAGTCTTTTTCATGAGCTTGAACCATTACACTCACTCTTTTGACATGAACAATTGGATCTTTACATTATAGCGGTTCTTATTCCTTATCATCAAAGCAATATAAAAATAATCTTAAGAAATTGTTTCGGCAATCAATCTCATCAACCAAAAATATAAAATAAGTCTAAAGAAACTATTTCGGCAATCGAAAGTGCAGTTCTAGTTCGATATTAGTATCACTATTTTTTTACACTCTAACATATGATATATCCTCAAGATATTTGACCTTGCAGTATGTATGGATTACATCTCTATGTAATAATTTCACATCTTTATATATCTTCAAGAACTCTAAATTTATGACATTAAAAGAATACAAAGTAAATGATTATTCCACTTCTTTTTTAAGGTTATTTTGACCAAACAGACTCAGAAATTCATACTTCTTCTTTTTTAAAACATTTTGACTTCTCCATATTTCATATTATTAGCTTTTCTTCTACTTCATCCGTTTCTAAATAAGTATAACATTTACATAGTGTTTATTATTCACAATTTAAACTTTAATTAGCTTTGGTGACTTACATTTTAGGAAAAACATAGTCATGTGAGATCTTATTAGATTCGTCTGAATGTGAATTTTTTTAATATCAACTTTTTATAATTTTACTTATTGATAATTGAATATAATAATGGTTAAAATAATACATTGGCAAACGTGAAAACAAAAAGTGTTCACTAATTAAAAGGCATTTGTGTTTTGCATGATTTTAGTTTGGGGCTTATCATTTGGGTCTTTAAGTTTTGACACCAGAACTTGTTTCTTTTTCAGAAAACCCAAAAGTGAAAAAGAAAGTAATCTTTTTATTTTTTTAACAGTGAAAGAAAGCATATCTTAGAAAGAAACATTTCTCTAGTGCATTTCTCCTCCATGCCCTCAGCTTTGCTTACTCAGCACTCAGCACTCAGCACTCAGCACTCAGCACTCAGCACTCAGCACTCAGCAGTGTCACGGTATATCTGTTCTTTATTTTGTTTTAAGTTAACACTTGAAGTCTTTTTCATGGGCTTGAACTTACAATCACTTTTTGCACATGAAAATTTGGATGTTAATATTATATGTCTTCTTATTCCCTTATCATCAACGCAAAAAAAAAAAATATATATCTAAGGAAATATTTTGACCATAGGAAGTGTAGTTCTGATTTGATATTAGTACCACTTTCTTTTACACTCTAACATCCTTGCTTATATATGCATGAATTTTGATCTCATAGTTTGTATGAATTGTCTTCATACCATTTTATATCTTTATATCCTTAAAGAACTTTAATTCATTACATCAAGAATATAACTTTAAATTTGTGAGTACATCTTTATGCTATCCAACGTCTTTATGCGATTCGACATCTTTATATCTTTAAGATCTTAAGGAATATGTATATTGTCACCCCTTCTTTTAACAAGGAGATAATGACAACTAAGCAGTACAATAACCATTAGGGAAAATTAGATCCAATTTCCCCGGCGTAGAACAAGCCACATGCAAATCAGTACGACTTTGAAAAAGCATATGAACAATATATATTCATAGGAAAACTCCTTACATCCCCATGAAAGAAGTGGCATCTTCAAATCACTAACTACCTAGCTCTTCACCTCCAACTTTATATATATTACTTATATGGTTTTTAGGATTTGAACTTACGAGTTTTTGAAATAGTGTGTACTTACCTTGTGTCACTTTTAAGAGTATTTCCAATGACAAGCAACAACCTTATGTGACTTGTCTTAGCCACATCATATTTACAAGTTACAAGCTATACCATTTTTAAGCTATAATGTTCTCCAATAGCAAGCAATAACTCCATGTAGCTTGAAGGGTTTCACTTGTCAATCAACATTTATTACTTCACAATGTTTATCGATATTAGCCAAAGATATTACATAATCTAATAATAAAAATTATGGGGATTTTGGCACAATTCATAAATTATTAGTAAAAAAATTATGACATAAATATATTTTATTTGATGGAATCATGAAATCAAAGTAATAATATAAGATTCGTGAATCTGCTTTAATTTAACCTTAATAAAAGGAGCTTCAAGCTAAGAATAAATAATTAAGATATCTTCTAAAAAAAAAATTAATTAAGTACGAAAAAGTTTAAATTAACCTAAACAAGTGCAATGCTGTATTTTTTTGAATAATTTTTTGGATTTAATGCGAAAAAAGTTCTTCAAAAAATTAGTTCATGCTAATTGTTAAGTATAATAAAATTTTATTTTTTTCCCATTATATCAGAGGGTCCTGAATACTTTGTAGCAACAATATTTTGTAGGAGGGAGTACATATACTAGGGATGACAACCCAGTCTGGATTCGACTCTAGTCTGCTCCGATTCAAAGGAAAAAATTCGAGTAGACTCCGACAAAAAAAATAATCCGACTCCGACTCCGTTTAAAAAGTCCGACTCCGAGTTGGAGGAGGGTCCAAGTCAAATCTCATAAAATAATCCAAATCTGACTTCGACTTTGAGTCAATTAATACTTTTTTCTTATTTATGTTACTGTATTATTTATGTATAACTTGACCTTGACTTTCAGCCAATTGTACTATATAAGATTTGCCCATTGAAGAAACAATTGTTAAAAGTAATAATAATATTTAGATTATTTGTACTATATAATTTCCATATGATTATTAGAATAAATTGTAATGATTAGATTATTTTATGGATGGATGTTCGAATTTTAAGTTTGATGTTGGGACTTTAAGTCGGATGTTCGGATTTTATGTCGGATGTTCGGATTTTACGTCGGATTGCATTCAGAGTCATATTTTCGAATTATAAGTCGGGTCAGATTCGGATTTTCGGAGTCGGATTCGGATTTTCGGAGTCGGATTGCGATGTCGGACTCGGATTTAAAATCCGACTTCTTATAAGGTCAAAGTCGGATTATACATAATCCGATCCAAGTCCGACCGGTTGCTATCCCTAACTTATACTTTATTTTTTTTCTGGTGAGACATACGTATAATCTTAATCTTAACAGCAACGTTTTAGTACTAGATTGATATATATATATATATAGAGTAATCATGAAGTGCCAACATAAAAGGACTGGTTCTGCGGATTCAATAAAAAATTCATGATTTCACCTGAAATTGAAGATTACTAATTTGTAGGAGTGATTAATAATTTTATACCTACTACAAACATTATTACAAAGAAAGCAGTAAAACTCAGAACTCAAAAGTAGGAGTAATTAAATATGTATTGGCTAACGGATATATATACCTAACTCAACTATATACACAAATTACTACATGAAGAATATGGGTGATTGTGATTGGGTCAAAGCGTATGGACCACGATAGATTTAGGATTTTGAATTTGGAGGATCCTAACTAAACTAACAAAATAAATAATGATCATAATGACACATGAGAAGTTTAGTTTAAACAATAAGAAAACCAGCCTTTATATTATTTGAATCATGTATTAGACAAACCTTCGTATGTATTGACATTTCAATGTTATCTCCATCTTTAGTAAATTCAACTGATTGATTTTTACCCTAATCAATTATATATATGCTCCTAAAGTTTTTAAGAATTTGATATTGTAATTTGGTTAATGTAAGTAGAGAAAAATCCAAAATTTTACATGGTAAAATTATTTTTAAGTATTAAATATTGGTCATACTTAATAATGCAATAACGTATAAAGTTAAACAGTTGAATTTATTTGATATAAAAGGAGAATAATTGTTACATCAGGAAAAAAAAAAAAGGTTAAACTTAGAGCTAAAATTAAGAAAGATGGAGTCTATTCAAAATAATGAAATGAAGATCTAATATAGAAAATAAAAAATATTAAAGGAGAAAAGAAAAAGAAGTATAAAAAGTAAAATAAAAGAACAATAAATATTGGTCATACTTAATATAGCAATAACGTATAAAGTTTAATAGAAATAAGGGTATCATTTCCAAAATTTTGCCTAGACAAGATATGCTTTATTGCAAGATGGAAGACCCGTTGATATGATCTTTAACCCAATAGGCGTACTTACACGAATGGATGTAGGACATATATTTGAATGTTGGATCTGATTAGCGGAAAATTTATTTGAAAACGAAAGGATAATAATTGTTACATCAGAAAAAAAAATGGTTAAACTTAAAGCTTAATTTAGAGAGATGGAGTCTATCCAAGATAATGAAATGAAGATCTAATATAGAAAATAAAAAATAGTAAAAGAGAAGTGAAAGAAATATAAAAAGTAAAATAAATGAACAATAAATATTTGTCATACTCATACTTAATATAGCAATAACATATAAAGTTAAATAGTTGAATTTATTTGAAAGCGAAAGGAGAATAATTGTTACATCAGAAGAAAAAAAATGGTTAAACTTAGAGCTAAAATTTAGAGAAATGGGGTCTATTCAAAATAATGAAATGAAGGTCTATTATAAAAAAATAAAATATAGTAAAAGAGATAAGAGAAAGAAGTATAAAAAGTAAAATAAATGAAAAAAAGACATGAACGAAAGAAGAAAGAAACCAAAAAGAAAAGAAATTGGTATAAAAAAATTGGTTAAACTTATAGCTAAAATTAAGAGAAATTGGTTAAAAAGAAAAGGAATTGGTATAGTATATATGAAATTCGAACCCCGCTTCCGGGAATACTGGATGAGGTTGAGTTAGAAAGATTGCCATTGAACCAAATTTGCATTGCTTTAAATAATTGCACGGATAATAGTTTTAAGATTGCCCCAACTTTAAAAAAAAAGGAAAATCGGTTTTTGTGTGGGGCTTGTGCCATCTAGTACTCTTAGTAGGTCCGCTCCCAATATAGACCTATTGCATTATATGTTGCCCATGTTGTGGGATCCTCCATCTCTCTTCTTTTGGTCCCTAAATTTTCCATAATTCTTCTTCATCGCAATCACCACTATCAATTGTTCAGGTCAAGAGAGGCTTATTTGTCTTATAGTTTGACTGCTTTATCTGTTTTTGGTTTCATTGCTTGCTGCTTTGTCTGGTTTGTCCACTTCTGTAATGTTTTTGGTTCTAAACTAAAGCGAATTATTGGAACCCTAAAACATTTGACATGTAGATGCTTATTGTTTGATCACTTACAATTTATTGGAACCCCATTGCCTCTTATCACTTATTGGGCCTAACAGGTAAGTAGCATGTTGTAGTAGGTTATATTTTATGTAATTTCATTAAATCACGTGAAGGTGGATTAAGGGATTGTTTGTGCTTTCACTGTACTAATCACTAGCTTGCAAACAATATTTATATTAGGAGCACACTGTTCCCAATACACTTTATTTCTACTCTGCCATATCATGTAGACAATAGCAGCAACCTTAGCTAGGAAAACTTGCTTCTGGAATTTAGTTTTCCTGTTGTTCTGTATCCATCTGAGCAGATGTTGTAAATCATCTGTTTGTGCCGAGCATTTCATGCATCCCTTAAGATATCTTAAACAAGCTAAGGTGAAGGGACACGTGAAGAAGAGATGTTGATGGTCTTTTTTATGTTGAGCACACAATACACATGAATCATTATTCCTTATACTAGAGTGAGGGTAGTATTACCTAAAAAGATCACTAGAAAAGGTGGGGAATGGTTCTCTAGTCTGTAATTTTGAAGTATATGCACTTGTAGTAGTGTGAGTCTTGTGCTTAGTGTCTATCAAAGGGTGAGGGGGTCCAACCTAGTTGGTTTGCCTCCCCTTTGATTGGACTTGGTTGTAAATTATGGTTTATATATATATAATACTCTCACTTGCTTAGCAAAAAAACAAAAGAATTGTTTGTGTTTGAGTTCTCTAAAAGCTTCCCGTTTTTTATGCCGAGCCTAATAAGTGCACGATAAGACTATTAAGTAGTGAATGTGGTCCACTTGCCTGATGATATGATCAATAGATACCTTAAGCCCATAAAAAATAGTGTGTGGTACTACACACATTATCAATTGACGAGTTTGACTAGGCGTCCAACTGTTTGAGGCTTTTATGGATTCAAACAGTGGGGATAGAGTCATTCTACTTGCAAAAGACTCAAACAGGGGGAATAAAGTCATTCTACTTACAAAGAAAAGTTGAGGAAATGAAAGGTAACACACGCGCGAGTGAATCAACGGAGGGCCAATTTCCTCCTTTAACAATTTCTCTCTCCAAACTCAACTCTGGTATCGACAACGGCACCCACCAGGGGGAAAAAGTGATGGATTTTCTGATGCGACTGCCGTGGCCGTACATACCAGATTAAGTTGCCAATGTCTTCTAATTTTACTTTTTTAATTTGTTATTTTTTTTTTACATGTATACACTGAACTTAACAGAAAATTGCACGCAAATAAAAATAATTAGTATTGAAATGGAATTCTAATTTAATTAACTAATACTAAAAAGAAAAAGAATAAGAATTTTTTCATACTTTTTTATTATGTGTTTTTTTTTTCTTTGTGCAACGAAGTTATGATGATGATTAATGAGGGTGAGAATTTGGGAATTAACTTGTTTCTAATGCTATGAGAACTTTTTCTATTTATGATTGCTTTCTTTTTAACTTTTGTGTTGGATTCTAGTTATATTTGGTTGAACTTGGGCTCTGTTCCGAAGCCTTGTTGTTGTTGTTTTTTGATGGGAAAGTCTTGTTATGTGGCTTGTGATGGTTAAAGATATTTCCTATTTCGATTGAAAAAAAGTGGGAAAAATAATGGTAATAATCTAGTGTAAGTACGGAATAATCTAACTCTAATAATAAGGTTGCACATGCTGTAACCAGCTTTGGTATATATCCATGACTATGGTAGTAAATGTACTGATAGGATATGTAAGGTAAATAGCTAATTGTAGATGTCATACTCCATATTTTTCAGAGTAATTTTTTTATAAATAAGAAAATATAAAGAATAAAGTTGAAAGTATTTTAATATTATTTACAAAAAAATATAGTTTGGATAAGCCTACAATTGTAATTTAACTCTACAACCTACTTTTTGTACCTAATCATATTTTAATTCGTTTTTTTTCAAATGAATAAAGTAAGAAATAAAAATTTAATTTGGAAACAAATCCTATAAATTCAGGTTTTTCATGCTATAAAAAAGAAAATAAAGAAAATAAAAAAATAAATCCCTAACTTTAATCATTCGTTTTCCTCAAAGGTTTTCTCACTCATCCTCTTTTGTAATAGACTTGTTTTTAAAAAGATTTATTAAATGCTAATTATATAATTATTAACTTACTTATATTTTGAATATTCATATTTTATTTGATGATAAGAGTGAGTATTAATTTTTATCTTGTTTGTAATATATGTATCTAATTTTATAAAGTTCTTACTGATATTACTATAATATATTTTGGATTTTGTGTATAATTAATTGAATAGCGTTATGCTATACATGTTGACTATTCCTTTCTTGGGAATTAAATCCTAAAGGGATATTCCATTTGGTACCATTGAATTTTTGGCTTTTCCATTTGGTACCACTGTTATTTTAAACTTCCACTTGATACCACTCTAATTTAATATTAATCTTTATCATACCATTTTTTTAAGTAAATTGTTAGTTAATGGTTGAATAAGAATACGATTTTGTTTGAGTTTGCATGTTTCTATATGCAGTTGCAAAAATTTAATAAATTAAGATTTTAGGGTGTCGTTTTTAACCCTTAAAGCTCTATTTTTCAGTCAAAATTTTCATAAAAATGATCATAATATTCTATGTCTTTTTGTTGTCAAATATGACCTCAACTTTGACCTTAACGACTAAAACAATTACTAAAACCTTAACGCAAATTAAAAATGTAAATTGAAGTAAAACTCTAGCCTATTCTAACTTAAATTAGCACTTTACTTAGTTGAATGCTACAATAGAGAATAAATTCAAATTATAGTGGTACCATGTAGAATATCTAAAAAATAGTGGTACCAAATGAAAAAGCCAAAAGTACAATGGTACCAAATGAAATATCCCAATCCTAAAACTAAAAAGAACCCTATTGTCATCTCATTGTGGGTTCAATAAGGAAACAAATCCCCAACTCTCTCGTCATTTCTCACCCAAAACTAAACCCCTAACTCAAAACTAATTTTCTCTCTGTCCCGTAAATACCATAACCCCAAGATTTCTCTCTCTTATCGCGACCCTCTCTCCTCTCTTGTGCTTTTCGTCGCCGGAGCCTCGCCAGTGATGCGTGGTTCTGTTTTTCTGTTGTTGCCACTGAAGTAGTTGTTGTTGCTACTCCCTCCTTTCTTTCGCTCTCCTCACAATTCGATCCCCTCCCCTATTTGTCCCTCCTCGACGCTGCTCTCGCGTCACCCGCGCTGCCTTGCCGTCGCCAGTGCTACTTTTGTGTTGTTGTCGTTTTTGTTCCAGTGGATACTGTTGATGGTGGTGTTGCGGTTGTCATCGACGTCTCCTCCCCCGCCCAATCTCTCGCTCCCGTTGCTGCTCGTGCTGCAAAGCAACTGTTGGTGGTTGTCGCACCACTTGTTCTAAGCTCTCTTGGAGGTACTAGATCTCTCCTTGTTCTTTTCCAGCTATTTTACTCTCTAGGTTGTCCCTTCTGATTTCCAATATTCAAAAACAATTAGTCCCATAAAATAACGTGCTTCGACAAAAGTTTTTTTTTTTTTTTTTTGGGAACAAAGTCAAAACTAATTTAAGCGATGACTTTGCCTTTACTTTTCGTAAACACTATTCATTTAATTGTCTCATTAACCAATTTACCCTCTTCTTTGCTCAATAACAACAATTACCTCACCTTATAGTTTGACCTAACAAAAAGTCTTATGAATTTCCTTATGAAATAACATGAAGTTAACATCAACAAATCAAGTAATCAAGACAAACAATCTAGACATATATACATAAGTGAACAGACACATGGACCTAATAATATCTAGTCTTCCGAATTTTTATTTGATATACAAATTATGCAAGATTTGAAGTAAATCATATCAATTAATAATGCTAAAATTAGTTTGGGATTGACATCATATCACAAGCATAAATCATTGTTTAATACTAAGATCATGACTAGTAATCGATGCGTTGCGTTTGATCAACACAATTTCTAGGTTCACCTTTGATCAACATAAAGAAGAAAGCACATTGATTGATAATCACAAAAAAAGTGAGGCTATAATTATTAATAGAATTGTACTATTGATTTGGTCTATATAAGAAGTGTTAGATCCATCTCAGCATATTGTTCAAAATATCAACTTTGAATAGGAAATTAAAGATATTAATGTTTAAGTACATACATTGATAATTGTGCTTAGAGAAATGTTTGAAGTAATATAATATGAAATGGATCGGAGACATGGATGAATTGTTTATCTTTGGTATTATAGATTGAAAATATATGATAATGTATAGCCATATGATCCTAACATTAGATCTATCTGGCAGATTATTAGATCATATGGGCCATGACCACAATATAACATTACATGCTCCCATCAAGAAGAATAAAAGAGAAACCACGCGCAAACCAGCATTCCTTATTTATTCTTCTCTCTTTACCTCACTTTTGAGAAAAGCTATGGTATTGGTTGCCCATGCCAAAAATGGGACAATAATTCTTTCTCATTGTGGTGCATGATGTTGATGACTTTTACATAAAATTAAAGTGATATGGATTATCCAATAAATACATTGACAAGATTGCTAATTGTACTATAACTCAAGCTATGTTTGTTATCTACAATGCTCAAGTTTTTGTTTTTTTTCCTCTTTGCTTTTTTCTCTATGCCGACCTTATTAGTAGCACCAAGATTTTTTTTACCAGATCATGGAATCAAAGTAAGAATATAACATTTGTGATTTTGTGTCATATTCACCTTAAGAAAACAAGTAAGTACAATAAAAAATTTAAATAAATTAACATGGACAAGTGCAATACTCTTCCTTTAGTAATATTTTTGGTTTTTAATGTGAAAAAGTTACGTCAAAGTATATTGTTATCAAAACTTTTTTTGTGTAATTCATTATCAAAAAGTCCTTTTACATTTTGGTGGTCAATTTATTATTGTGTAGCAATTACTACATCTACATACTTCACGTGCTTCTCCTAGTGCTTTAAAAATCTTTGACCTTTTGTGCAAAAGGAAAGAACAAATGTTGTAGCAAATGAGGAAAGCCTTATTGCTTTCCAACTTTTCTCTTTGCTCTTTCTTCTACCCTCCTTCCCCTTCTTTATGATACCACTCATCAATCATATCCACCTGGCACCAACATTGTATCTTTTGGCTTCTATATATATCTAACTACATGTTCGATGATATACCCACGCACAAAACAAACTCCACTCTTCCTTTAAATTTCTCTCTAAATTTCTAACTTCATTCCTTTCTTTCTCCTAAACACAACTTCCTACATTTCTCTATCCTAACTATGTCATCATCTCTAAGAAATATTGTCTCACTTTCTCCTTACCTTGCAAATTTCGCCTACGTCATATTATCGTTGATTTCCTCTTTTATCTTAGCACACTCCATTAATATACAAGGCCAAACTCTTGTCTCATGGAAAAACACCTTAAACACCACAACAAATACATTTGACTCATGGAACCTTTCAAACCAAAATCCTTGCAATTGGTTTGGTATTCAGTGCAATAAAAATGGACAAGTTGTTGAGGTGATTTTGCAATCGATTGATTTGCATGGTCCATTGCCTTCCACTTTACAACCTCTCTAAAATCTTACCACCCTTATTTTATCATCCACAAATCTCACCGGAAACATTCCGAAGGAGTGGGGAGCCATTGAATCCTTAACTTTGATTAATATAAGTAACAATAAAGTTCTAGGAAATATCCCTAATGAACTTTGTATGTTAATCAACTTAGAGATTCTTTCACTTGACTCCAATCATATTGAAGGTTCCATACCTTTGTGCATTGGAAACCTTAAAAACCTTTTCTCTCTTACACTTAGAAATAATTTTCTGTCTGGCAAGATCCCAAAAAGCATCGGTGCTTTAAGCAAGCTTCAATTGTTTCAAGCTGGTGGCAATCAAAATCTCACGGGAGAACTCCCATTCGAGATTGACAATTGTACTAACTTGGTGATGCTCGGACTTGCTTCTACGAGCATTTCAGGTAGCCTGCCATCATCTATAGGATACCTGAAGAAAATTCAAACAATTAATATATATAATTCTCTACTTTCTGATTCACTTCCACAAGAGCTTGGAAATTGCACTGAGTTGCAATATTTACATGTAGAAAGTAACTTGATCTCAGGTTCAATTCCAAAGAGCCTAGGACGACTTAAAAATCTTCTACATATGTTCTTGTGGAATAATAGCCTTGTGGGTACTATTCCGGACGAATTTGGGAATTGCTCGAACCTCGAAATTTTAGACATGGCGAGAAACTTCCTCTCAGGAAGCATACCAAAAAGTCTGGGAAAACTTTCAAGTCTGGAAGTACTCTCATTAAGTGGGAATCATTTATTTGGAATTATACCTCATGAGCTCACTCATTGTAGAGCTCTCACTCAATTGAGTATAGACCATAATAGTCTCTCAGGTGAGGTCCTAAAAAGATTTGGCAACTTAAAGAGCTTGATTTTTTTCTACGGGGGAAAAAAAGCTATATGGGAATTTAGAAAGTCTTGGTGAATGTGAGAACCTGCAAGTGATTTCTATACCCATGAAGATATATGGAATGAGGAATCTCACCATGTTGACTTTAACATCAAAAAATTTATCAGGGTTTTTACATCTTGAAATTGGAAACCTAGAAAATTTGTCATACTTGGAGATAAATTATGATAAATTGAGTGGTGATATTCCAGAGGAACTAGGAAAATTGAAGAAGTTGTATTTCCTTGATTTAAGTGAGAATCACATCGGAGGGAGCATTTCAGCTATGTTGTCTAGTTGCTCAAGCCTAGGATATTTCAACACTCGTATGAATGTGATCACAAGTCCCATACCTAATGAGTTGCCGAGGAGACTACAGTCACTAGGGAAAAAAATAGAAGGGCTGCGCAAGAAGGGCTGTGCTTTTATAAAAAAGCGCAGCCCTACAAAACAGAAGGGCTGCGCTTTTTTAAAAAAGCGCAGCCCTACTAAGTGAAGGGCTGCGCTTTTTAAAAAAGCGCAACCCTTCTGACTTAGTAGGGCTGCGCTTTTTATAACTAGCGCAACCCTTTGTTCAACTTTTTTTTTTGATTATTGAAGCGCGCATGTACAGTAGTAACCCATATACTCCAACTCTATTTTTCCCACTTTCCTCTTAGAGAATTACGAGCGAAAAAATCGAGTGCACCACCACCACCTTGCGAGCCCTAATTTGAGTGCACCACCACCACCCACATTGCTCCACCACTTTGCGCGACCCACTGCTGCCACACCAGTGCTGCACGCCATTGGCCATCGCCACTGCTGCGCGCCACCACATTGCTCCACACTTTGCGCGACACCTAACCTTCTGCTCCACCACCTTGCGCCACCACCACTACCCTTCTCTTCTCTTCTTTTTTTCTCTTCACCATTTGAGTGGTTAATTAGGTATGAATTAATTTTGTTTTTAAGTTACTTTTGTTTTTTAATTGAATTAAATGGTTAATGTGCAATGTGGGTTTTGTCAATTGTAGGAAGAAGAGGCTAAGGAAGGCAAGTAAAGTTCCAAGTATCTATCTTTGTCGTTGGTGTTAAGAGGTAACTACTTTAACATGTAGACAAAGTTGATAATTTATTGAATGTATATGTATTTTTTATAATGTATATATATTATTTGTTGATATGAGATTGTATGAAAACGCAATGTGATTTAGCTATATATATGAAATAACTAGTTGTTTGAATCATCATCATATATGCCTAGATACCCGTTCAAGACTTACTCATTAGGAGTAAGTCTTGAATAGTCCCCGTTTGGGACTGTTCTTGGACGTTTGATCTCACTTAGGTGGTGAATGTGTGTCTTCTTTTCAATTCTGAGGAAAATCTTGGCTTATCGTTTCTCTACATTGTTCTCTGGGTACATATGTAGATAAGCAATTATCTACATTGTGTACTTGGAGAACTGTAGGGAAATGCTGCCGGATTTTCCTTAGAATTGAAAAGTTGGCATATATTCACTAGTGAGATTAGACGTCCAAGGATGGGTTAGGTTGGAGTGATAAGGACCTTTGACTGCATGCATACAATTGAACATGACTATCTTAGCTCGTTGTATACGTGTGTGATTTGAATATGTGAGTGTGTGTACTTTAATAATGATTGATGCATTATAATGAATGTTGTGTTTAATTATTAGAGGTGGTCTTCTTGAATGAGATGGATCGTACTTGGATGTATGGTAGTCGTGAATCGATTGAGTTTGTGAATGGGGTCTCGGAATTCTGTAGAAGTGCATTAGAATATCAAACATCCTCTGGAGCAGTCGACTTTTATTGTCCTTGTTTGGATTGTAGAAATGTGAGCAAGGTTAGTAGTATACATGTGGTTAGGGAGCATGTCTTTCGCCGTGGGTTTAGGCCTCAATACCACGTATGGTTTGGCATGGTGAGCAAGGGAGGTATATGGGAAGCTCTGGAGTAAAGAATGATGTATGTGAAGAAAAAAAAGGATGATGATGAGTTAGGGGATGAGAATTTGGATGATGAATTTGGAGATGAGATAGGGATCGGGTAGACGAGATGATACACGAGGTTGAAGATCAGTCGTGTAGACGACCTCGTATTTTTGAGTCTATGTCTCAGGCTGCTGAAAAGCCGTTGTATCCAGGTTGTACAAAGTACACCAAACTTTCCGCGGTGGTAACACTGTTCAACATTAAGTCGAACGCTGGTTGGACGGACTCTAGTTTCACATCGTTGTTGGAAGTTTTAGCTGAGATGCTCCCTGATGGAAATGAACTGCCAAAGTCGTACTATTATGCGAAGAAGCTGATGTGTCCTTTGGGTTTAGAGTACGAGCGGATACATGCTTGTCCTAACGATTGTGTGCTTTATCGTAATGAGTATGAGCATTTACATGAGTGTCCACGTTGTGGATTGTCGAGGTACAAGCGTGAAGGAGCTGGAGGTAGTGAAGGACCACCAGCCAAGGTGTTGTGGTATCTACCCATAATACCTAGATTTAAGCGCATGTTCTCAATTAAAGGAGATGCGAAGAATTTGAGGTGGCATGCAGATCGTAGGAAGAAAGACGGTCTGCTCAAGCATCCGGCTGATTCGCCTGAGTGGAAAACTATCGACAGGGTGCATAAGTCATTTGGTAATGAGGATAGGAATCTGAGGCTTGGATTATGTACGGATGGCATGAACCCTTTTGGCAATCTCAGCTCGCAGCATAGTACATGGCCAGTAGTTTTAGTGGTTTACAACTTGCCTCCTTGGTTGTGCATGAAACGCAAGTACATGATGTTGTCGCTTCTTATATCGGGGCCCAAACAACCTGGAAATGACATAGATGTATACCTTCAGCCGCTTGTTGAAGATTTACAGAAGATGTGGAACGAAGGAGTGTTAGTATTTGATGCGTATGCTAATAAGATGTTCACTCTGCGTGCCATGCTTTTTTGTACTATGAACGATTATCCAGCTTATGGGAACTTATCTGGGTATAAGACTAAAGGAAAACAACCTTGCCCGATTTGTTTAGATGACATGAAATCTACACACCTTAAGGGCTGCAAACATGTGTATATGCGCACACGAAGGCTCCTCAGCCGCGACCATCCCTATCGGTTTAAGAAGAAGGCATTCGATGGGACGGTTGAAGAAGAAGTTGCTCATAGACCATTAACTGGTACTGAAGTTTATAATCAGGTGAAGGGCATTGAAACAGTCTTTGGTAAACCTGCTAGTGAGGTTGATCGACCTACAGGATTATGGAAAAAACAGTCCATTTTTTGGAAACTCCCATATTGGAAAGATCTAAAGGTCAGACATTGTTTGGATGTCATGCACATAGAGAAGAATGTTTGTGAAGCTATTATCGCGACACTTATGAATATTCCGGGCAAGACAAAAGATGTTAAGGCGTCACGACTTTACTTGGAAAAAGAGGGATTCGACCAGAGTTGTGGGCTCAGAAAAGGGACGGAAGGAAGAAGAAAAGAGGGGAGGAAAGGGTTGATGATGAAATCAGAAAAGTAAAAAGGTGGAGGATTCGGAGAAGAATTATTTGCCACCAGCTTGCTACACGATGTCGCGTGCAGAGAAACGGATTTTTTGCGAGTCATTGTATGGCATTAAGGTCCCTACTGGCTACTCATCGAATATGAAGCGCTTTGTTACCTTAAATGGTGAGTTGAAGTTATCGAGTATGAAATCGCACGATTGTCATGTCATGATGCAAGTATTCTTACCGATTGCAATTCGTGGGATACTTCCAAAGCATGTGAGGCACACCATTACAGAACTGTGTTCATTTTTTCATTAATCTGCAGCAAAGTCCTAGACCCGTCGACCCTCGATTCCTTGCAGTCCAGAGTAGTTGAAACTCTATGCAAATTTGAGATGTATTTCCCCCCGCATTCTTTGACATTATGGTCCATCTCATTGTCCATCTAGTTCGAGAAATTAAGCTGTGTGGTCCAGTGTTTTTGAGGTGGTGCTATCCTTTTGAGAGATATATGGGAACTTTGAAGGATAAAGTTCGGAATCCTGCACAACCAGAAGGTAGTATAATTCAAGGGATTGTGGGTAAGAGATCAGTAATTTTGTGGCTGAGTATTTTGCTAGTGTTGATCCTGTTGGACTTCCGACATCCCGACACGAGGGCAGACTTGAGGGCAAGGGTACAATTGGTTCAAAATTGATCACACCTTCCTAGAAAAGCGTAAACAAGCTCACTTATTTGTATTGCATCACGTACCAGATGTCCATCCTTATTTAAGTGAACATATGGAGGAATTACGTGTTAGCAATCCTGGAAAAGGAGTGAGGGCATTGACGCAAATGCATAACAAGACTTTCATTGATTGGTTTCATAAACGAGTACTCAATGATTTGGATGAAAGTGTTCCTGAAACAGTCAAGTGGTTAGCATTTGGTCCTCGTGAAGCTGTACGCTCTTATGAGGGTTATGATATTAATGGGTATACTTTTGGACTGAACGTCAAGATCTAAGTCAAGATCGCAACAAAATAGTGGTGTTTCACTTGTGGCGTCGTCTACACAATATGCAAGCTCGAAAGATAAGTCGCTGTACATGCTGAAAGCAACTATTATGGGCGAATACAAGAAATATGGGAGCTGGACTACTGTACTTTTAATATTTGCCTCTTGTGTTGCACGTGGGTTGACAATAATCGACGTTGTGTAAGAAAGATGATCCTTGCGGTTTCACTCTGTTGACCTTAGTCGTCTACGTGAAACTGAGGAGCCATTTGTAATTGCATCACAAGTCAAGCAAGTATTTTTTATAACTGATCCTGCTGATCATAAGTGGTCAATTGTTGTACCTGGTTAAAGGAGTATCCTCGGTATTGTTGATGTTGATAATGAGGAAGTGGCTCGGATCCCGCTCAGGTCTTAATGGGACAAGCACTTGAGAGTAAGGGGGAAGGGTAAGGGGAATCCCTACCCTCAAAGTGCTTCTAGTGAAGATTGAACCCCAACTTTGAGGTTGGAAGAGACCAAGTACTATGGTACCTCAATTCAAGAATATGCTTCCAACATAAAGTATACTATATAGAATTACATATGCAGAAACATAGAACGTACTAATTGGGTAAATCACCCAATTAGCAACATATATACATTCATATTTAATGGAAACACATTAATTAATCTTTATCTATAGTCCTACGCTTTATATATGTACACCTCAAACCACGATGCAACGAAATAGAGGAGTTTCATTAGTTTGTTTAATTGATCCTTATGGGATACTTCTATAACTAGCACTTGCAGAAAGTATAGAATGATCTTGCACAAGCCCCTCAGGTTTCGCACTATTATCATTAGCATGCTGAATGAGCATTAGCATAGCCACTACATCCTTCATGGTAGGGCGGTCTTCAACTCGTGTCGAAACACAATACAAGGAGACATTGCGAGTTTCTTGCATCTCAAGAAGTATATTAGGTTCAGCAAATATTCCTTTGATCTTTTCGTCAACAATTTCTACAGGATCACCTTTTCTTCATATATGATCTTGTACCCATTGCACAAGGTTTGACCCTTCAAGAAAATCGTCTAATGGATGCTTTCCTGTTAAAGTCTCGAGAATGAGCACTCCAAAACTATATACGTCACTCTTCTCCGTGGTTCTTGGCATTAAGGCAAGTTCTATACAACCAAAAAAATGCAGAACAATTAATAATCACACAAAAAAAATATTATAGCTACGTTTGCAATATATACATGAATAGAAGTACATGCATCAAATGATTGAAAATAAAGAGCATACCAGGTGCCATGTATCCATATGACCCAACTATGTGGCGTCTCTGATTCATTTCCAAATTGGAAGTTGCAACAACTAGCCCAAAGTCAACCAAATAGGGCTCATGTTCAGGTCCCCATAATACATTCAAGCTCTTGATATCCCTATGTATTATTGGAGGATCACAATCATGATCCAAATAAGCAAGTGCGTGAGCCACCCCAAGAACAATGTTGTATCGGATTTTCCATTCTTCCCCTGGATGTCTCGTCTCAGCACCATGAAGGAGCAAGTTTAAGCTTCCATTTGGTATGTAATCAAAGAGCAAGAGCTGCAGACTCCTATTATATGCCCACCCAAGAAGCCTAACTATATTCCTGTGGCGGATATGACCTTGGATTTGAATTTCTGAGCTGGATGCTTCTCCTTCTTGTGTTCTTAACATTTTTTTTACAGCTATTGTCTCCTGGTTTGGCAAACATATCCTATATACAACTCCTGAACTCCCAAGTCCAATCACATTTGCCGAGTTCAAGTTATTCATTACATATTCAAGTGAGAGGTCTATATTTTGGTAAAGCACAAGATTCCAAGTATCCTCCTCAATCAAATTTGGACCAGCCATTAATCTAGCATGAAATTTCATGTAGATAATGAGTGCCAATAGTATCAAAACCACGGTGATGCAAATGAACATTGAAGCCATCACCTTCATAGTGGAACTAACATGGTGGACATGTTGGTCAGCTGGATGCACTAGCTCGTTAGATGGTAAAAGATTTTTATTTCCAGCAAGATTACTTGGAGGGAGCTTGTGAAAGAAAAGGGTGTCGGGAACTCTCCCAGAGAAATTATTAAATGAGACATCTAACTCGACAAGGTTCGTTAGACTTGTAAAAACATCTAACTTACCACTAAGTTGGTTATGAGAAACATCCACTACTGCTAGCTTGCCTAAGCCAGATAATTGAAATGGAAGGTGACCTGACAAAAGGTTGAAGCTAAGGTTTAAAGAGATTTCCAAAGAAGAGAGTTGACCGAGTTTCTCTGGAATCTCGCCTGTGAAGTGGTTGTTTCCCAAGTCCAACAACAATAACTTATTGAAATATTTTATTTTGTGAGGAATTTCACCATAAATTCTATTATTGCTCACAATAAGTTTTGTCAAATTTTTTAAAGAGAAAATTGATGTTGGTAGCATACCTACAACTTTATTGCTTGATATGTCTAGCAACTTACTAGTGGAAAAAAGCAGAAGGGCTGCGCTGAAAATGGCATGTAGGGCTGCGCTTTTTGACAGCAGCCCTTTCCATAGCAGCCCTTCACTTTTCAAGTAGGACTGCGCTAGTCAGGCGCAACCCTTCAAAAAGAAGGGTTGCACTTTTTAGTAAAAACCGCAGCCCTTCAAGATCAGAAGGGCTGCGCTTTTTACTAAAAAGCACAACCCTTCCTTTTGAAGGGTTGCGCCTGACTAGCGCAGCCCTACTTGAAAAGTGAAGGGCTGCTTTGGAAAGGGCTGCTGTCAAAAAGCGCAGCCCTACATGCCATTTTCAGCGCAGCCCTTCTGCTTTTTTCCACTAGTGAGTTGCTAGACATATCAAGCAATAAAGTTGAAGGTATGCTACCAACATCAATTTTCTCTTTAAAAAATTTGACAAAACTTATTGTGAGCAATAATAGAATTTATGGTAAAATTCCTCACAAAATAAAATATTGCAATAAGTTATTGTTGTTGGACTTGGGAAACAACCACTTCACAGGCGAGATTCCAAGGAACTCGGTCAACTCTCTTCTTTGGAAATCTTTTTAAACCCTAGCTTCAACCTATTGTCAGGTCACCTTCCATTTCAATTATCTGGCTTAGGCAAGCTAGCAGTAGTGGATGTTTCTCATAACCAACTTAGTGGTAAGTTAAATGTTTTTACAAGTCTAACGAGCCTTGTCGAGTTAGATGTCTCTTTTAATAATTACTCTGGGAGAGTTCCCGACACCCTTTTCTTTCACAAGTTCCCTCCAAGTAATCTTGCTGGAAATAAAAATCTTTTACCATCTAACAAGCTAGTGCATCCAGCTGACCAACATGTGCACCATGTTAGTTCCACTATGAAGGTGATGGCTTCAATGTTCATTTGCATCACCGTGGTTTTGATACTATTGGCACTCATTATCTACATGAAATTTCATGCTAGATTAATGGCTGGTCCAAATTTGATTGAGGAGGATACTTGGAATCTTGTGCTTTACCAAAATATAGACCTCTCACTTGAATATGTAATGAATAACTTGAACTCGGCAAATGTGATTGGACTTGGGAGTTCAGGAGTTGTATATAGGATATGTTTGCCAAACCAGGAGAAAATAGCTGTAAAAAAAATGTTAAGAACACAAGAAGGAGAAGCATCCAGCTCAGAAATTCAAATCCAAGGTCATATCCGCCACAGGAATATAGTTAGGCTTCTTGGGTGGGCATGTAATAGGAGTCTGCAGCTCCTGCTCTTTGATTACATACCAAATGGAAGCTTAAACTTGCTCCTTCATGGTGCTGAGACGAGACATCCAGGGGAAGAATGGAAAATTCGATATAACATTGTTCTTGGGGTGGCTCATGCACTTGCTTATTTGCATCATGATTGTGATCCTCCAATAATACATAGAGATATCAAGAGCTTGAATGTATTATTGGGACCTGAACATGAGCCCTATTTGGCTGACTTTGGGCTAGCTGTTGCAACTTCCAATTTGAAAATTAATTAGAGATGCACATAGTTGGGTCATATGGATACATGGCACCTGGTATGCTCTTTATTTTCAATCATTTGATGCAAGTACTTCTATTCATGTATATATTGCAACGTAGCTATAATATTTTTTTGTGTGATTATTAATTGTTCTGCATTTTTTTGGTGGTATAGAACTTGCCTTAACGCCAAGAACCACGGAGAAGAGTGACGTGTATAGTTTTGGAGTGCTCATTCTCGAGACTTTAACAGGAAAGCATCCAGTAGACGATTTTCTTGAAGGGTCAAACCTTGTGCAATGGGTACAAGATCATATATGAAGAAAAGGTGATACTGTAGAAATTGTTGACGAAAAAATCAAATGAATATTTGCTGATCCTAATATACTTCTTGAGATGCAAGAAACTCTCAATGTCTCCTTGTATTGTGTTTTGACACGAGTTGAAGACCGCCCTACCAGGAAGGATGTAGTGGCTATGCTAATGCTCATTCAGCATGCTAATGATGATAGTGCGGAACCTAAGGGGCTTGTGCAAGATCATTTTATACTTTCTGGAAGTGCTAGTTATAGAAGTATCCTATAAGGATCAATTAAACAAACTAATGAAACTCTATTTCGTTGTATCCTGGTTTGAGGTGTACATATATAAAACGTAGGACTATAGATAAAGATTAATTAATGTGTTTCCATTAAATATGAATGTATATATGTTGCTAATTGGGTGATTTACCCAATTAGTACGTTCTAAGTTTCTGCATATGTAATTCTATATAGTATACTTTATGTTGGAAGCATATTCTTGAATTGAGGTACCATAGTACTTGGTCTCTTCCAAACTCAAAGTTGGGGTTCAATCTTCACTAGAAGCACTTTGAGGGTAGGGATTCCCCTTACCCTTCCCCCTTACTCTCAAGTGCTTGTCCCATTAAGACCTGAGCGGGATCCGAGCCACTTCTTCTTACCAAAAAAAAAAAAAAAAATCCTTGAATTGAGGTAGTATTACAAGAACAATAGTTTATAGGTACGGCAATTGATTAACGATTTATTATACGGGTGCTTCAAAATAATTCCATAAGGTTGCACATATAGAGCAGGTTTTGAATAAAAACTAGTTATTAGGCCCGGTCAATGCCCCGCGTAAGAAAAAATTTCTTTTATTAATATAATGCTTTATGTTAATAACACTAAATACAATGTAGTCTAGTGGTTAAGACTTTAGTATATGTATTTGAGGTCTCGAGATTAAACCCTATACTACGCAATTTCTAAATCCATGTAATGTACATGGATTACATGAACTAAAACTTTCTAGGGAGAGCGCCACGTGACACCATTTCTTGTTTATGCACGTCTTTTAATATATTTACTAGTTATTAGGCCCGGGCTATTCCCCAGGTAAGAAAAAAAATCATTTATTAATATAATACTCTATGATAATAAAACTAAATATAATTTAGTCTAGTGGTTAAGACTTTAATATATGTACTTGTTCTCGAGATCAAACCCTATACTATGCAATTTCTAAATTTTTTTTATTGTACATGGATTACATGAACTAAAACTCCCTAGGGAGAGCGTCACGTGACACCGTTTATTGTTTATGCATGCCTTTTAATATATTTATATAGATAGATATAGACAAAGCATCTTAATATAGTATATAATTAACCTTAAGTAACACTTAAAATTTGTTACTTAAAGTGCTTAAAAGTTTTATGGTACAATAGATAATAGGTAATATTTAAGTGAGTTCTACATATGCCTCAAACGCACTTATAAGATTTTAGTGGCTTAAAGACGAGTCTACATATTAAGGACCTATTTACAAGTACAGTAAAAGTTTTGAATTTTTAAGCTATGCTAAAAAAGAAAAAAAAGTTGCTGGTAGACTGTACATTTTATTACTTTGACATGGAATCTAATAAAAAGATCAATTATCATATATGAAACATTGAATTTTATCGAATATCCATACAAAATAGTAGTCATTAGCCCTTCTAAATGCAAAGTCACTAATAATAGTATCTACATAAAATGTGACATTCAACCTTTTTTTTACATTTACAATTTTAAGTAATATTCCTATAATTTCATATGTTAAAAAACTTGCTTTCTATTGGCGAAACTTGGGCCAAAAATGAATAAGCTAAGTTTTGATAGTTTCTTTTTTTTGGCAATTCAAAGTTGTTATTGACTATCAAAAAAAAATATGGTAAAGATACAACCAATCACAATGAACTAAATCTCAGCAGAACAGGCTCTGCCTGAGATAACAGCCCAAGTACATCAAAAACAAAACAAAGCAACAAAGGGATTAATAGACTAACAGTTGTCTATCTTCCTCTTTACATAAGCAAGCTACCCTGAAAATAATATCTTTAACCACCTGATTACAATCCAAGCATTTGCCATTGAAAATTTTATTGTTTCTTTGACCCCACACAGCATATATAGACTCACTGAAGCTCGTTGTGTAGATCTTTGCCTGCCTAGTGCTTTCTCTAGCTTTAGCAGCAGCTATAGCACATTCCTGCTCAAATGTCCTGCCTGAGCTTGTAGCACAGATGATTTGACACACCTTTCTCCAAATACTTGCAGAGTATTCACACACAAAGAATAAGTGGTGGACACTTTCCTCTTCTCTATCACATAAGCTACAATTTGCTCTGCAAGGCACATTCCACTTGATAAGCCTGTCAGTGGTGGCCAATCTATTTTGGATAGCAAGCCAAACAATAAACTTGCTCTTTGGAGAGGCATGATTGTTGCAGATAAGTCTTTTCCAGGGAACATGTTGCTGATTGCCCTGAAGAAGCTTGTAAGCTTGCTTAATACTGAATTTGCCATCTTTACACACCTCATTCCATCCTCCGACCATTTGCAAAGTCTCTCTTGTGTCTATAATTTTTCGAAGCAGCCAGGAAGTATTAGCAGTAATACTTACTGTGTTGTATGTGAGCCTCTTAATATAATACTCATGCACCCATTTCACCCACAATCTATCAGACTTATAAGCAATAGCCCACAAAAGTTTGAGCATTGCAGCCTTGTTCCAAAGGGACATGTTAACCAAATTCCAGCCACCACATGTTTTAGGATCATAAAATTTGCTCCAGGCTATTGGAGCTTTCTTAGAGTCTATAGTATTGCCAGTCCAGAAAAATCTTCTGCAAATTCCTTCCACTTCCTTAATTACTTTTTTTGGCAAAGGAAATATATGGCCCCAATAGTTCTGCATACTACTAAGGATACTCCTCACCAATTGAAGTCTCCCAGCATAGGAAAGGAGTTTAGCAATCCACCCTTGAGCTCTATTAGTGATTCTCTCAACAAGTGGTTTACATTGAGAATAGGTGAGCTTTTTTGGACTTAAAGTGATCCCTAGATACTTGAAAGGTAAAGTACCAGCTTGCATGTTACTCACTTCAATTAAACCAGCAGCTTCTTCATTATTTACCCCAGCTAAGTAAATGTTACTTTTTTCAGGACTGAAGTGCAAGCCAGAAGCAGTAGAAAACTTTGCAAGAGCACTACAAATCTTAGAAACTGAGCTGTGATCTGCTCTACAAAATAGTAGAAGATCATCAGCAAACATCAAGTGTGTTAAATGAACTCTTTCACACTTTGGGTGAAAATTAAAATCAGGGTTATGCCTTAGCTCTCCCAAACACCTACTCAAGTATTCCATGCTAAGAGCAAACAAATAAGGGGATAATGGATCCCCTTGCCTCAGCCCCTTCTTAGCACTGAATGGTGGGGAAGGCTTACCATTAATCAAAAGAGAATAACTCACTGTGCTCACACAAGCCATGATCCAATTAACAAAAGTACTAGGAAACCCAACTCATTCAACATGCTATATAAAAAGGGCCATTCCACTGAATCATAGGCCTTTTTAATATCCACTTTCAAACAGCACCTAGGAGAAACACTTCTTCTACTGTAGCCTCTTATAAGTTCAGTGGCTAATAATATGTTTTCAGATATGTGCCTATCAGGCATGAAACCTGATTGAGATGTGTCAATAACTTCACCAATGACTTCTTGCAATCTTTTTGTAATAATCTTAGAGATTATTTTGTACATTATAGTACAACAAGCTATAGGCCTAAAGTCCTTAGCTCTTGTAGCATGATCTGTTTTTGGGATCAAGGTGATGATTGTGGCATTGATAGGCTTATGTAACCTTTCCTTCTCAAAAAATTCTGCTACTGCTCTGTACATATCTTCTTTAATGATATTCCAGCTTTTCTTATAAAAGAAAGAGTTGAATCCATCAATTCCAGGGGCCTTAGAGTCATTGATGTTGTTCAAGGCAGCATCAATCTCATGTGTGGTAATAGGCACCAGCAACCTTCTCCTTGCATCTAAGCTTAAGCTAGCTCCAGCTCTAACAGTTTGCAGATCAACAGCTTGGATTGTAGGAGCAGCAGTTCCAAGAAGGCTTCTATAAAAATCTACTATCTCTTCTTGAATCTCCTCAGGCTTTGTTAACAACACACCCTGCTCATTATATAGTATACTAATATTGTTTCTTGCTTTCCTCACTTTTGCAGCAGTAAAGAAGAGCTTTGAATTAGTATCACCATGACTTATCCAGGCAATTCTTGATTTTTGTTTCATTATACTATCATCAACCTTACTCCAGTGTCTGTATTGATTGTATAGTGCTCTTTCTTCCAGTTGAAGCTGAATATTGTGCTGAAGATCACTGTGAGCTTGAATGCAACTAAGCCTTTGCCTATAATCTTCCACTTTTTGTCTAGCATTTGAGTAAGCTCGTTTATGAAGCCCCTTCATAGCCTCCTTAACTGCTTTCAATCTCTTCCAAGTTGTCTGAAGATAGTAACTTCCAGAGGTAGCATGCCAAGCTTCATTGACAATATCTAAGAACTGCTCATGATCTGCTAATATGTTATGAAATTTAAAGGGTCTTCCCCCTTCACTTCCACTGTTCCCAAAGTCCAGCATCAATGGTGAGTGATCAGATATTCCACTGGGAAGATATTGCACTTGGACATCAGGATACTTACACATCCACTCCTCATTCACAAATGCCTTATCTATTCTACTTGACACTCTATCATCTCCAATACTATTGTTTGTCCAAGAGTAGAATAAACCATTGCTTGGGGCTTCCATTACTTGCCCTCTCATTATGAAATCATTTAAATCATGTGTTTCATAATTTGTAATTTGAGCTCCATTAACTCTATCCCTGACATGAGTTACTGCATTATAGTCTCCTATAAGAATAAGAGGGTCATGATATTCAGCAGTATGATTCAACAATTCTCTCCATAGTGCTTTCCTATCCTGAACAGTATGTAAACCATAAACAGCTGCAATATGAAATTTCACACTTCCAATCAGATTTTCAACTGTCATTACAATGCCCTGTTCAGACTTAGACAGGACCTGAACTTTGACTTCACCTGGCCTCCATCCAAACCATATTCTACCCCTAGGAGAATAATCATTGTTATCTTCCCACTGCCAATCAATCCCAAACCTTTTCCTAATTTTATCCACATTGTTTCTCCTCACTCTTGTCTCAAACATAGCAATACAACTAATGTGAGCCTTATTTAAGAAGTTTTTAACTTCTTTTTGTTTGAGAGGGTCATTGAGCCCTCTCACATTCCATGTTGTGAGTATCATCAAGAAAAATAAGGGTTAGGCCCCTTAGCACCCCCAGGAACTCCTGAGTTATGACCTCCATGAGAGAAATACACAGCCTTACTGGATTGAAAAGCTGCTTGTTTCCCTTTATCTTTAGTTTTCCTAGTTACAACCTTCCAAGCTCCTTCTTCTTCCTGCTGATCATCCTTAGCTTGCTGTATAGGAGTAGCTACAGGTGTTATCTCACTACTTAGATCTACTACAATACTAGGATCACCAACATTCTTTTGGGGAACACTAGGATCTACTAGCACTGTAGGATCACCAATAGGAGCTGGTTGTTCTGTAGCTTTCTCTTTCTCATGAGACTTAGGCACCCACTTCTGCACAGGCTTAGGATGAATTTTAGGCTTGCTTCCCCCAGTTTCACAATTATGTCCCACCTTTAGACATTTCTTACAGTAAGGTGGTAGCCAATCATAGCTAACTTTCTGAGTGAAAGTAGCACCATTGGGTTCTTCTATTTGTATCTCAGTTGGAAGCGTTTTAGTGACATCCATTTCAATGAGTATCCTAGCAAAGGATACTCTAAGGGCTTTAGAAGTACATTCATCAGCATACACAGGTCTCCCCAGCAAACTTCCTATCCTACTGAGAGAATCCCCACTCCAGTAATGAAGAGGCAGATTAGGAAGTTTAACCCATAAGGGGATAATTCTCAATACTTCATTGTGAAAATTAAAACTAGGATCCCACTGCTTCACTATGATTGGTTTACCATAGAACAAATGTGGTCCAGCACACAAAATTGCATCTCTATCAACCCTAAAATCAAGTTTCACCACAAAATATCCCTCCTCATGTTTGAATATTTTGGGATCACTATTCACATTCCAATGAGATCGAATATACGCCGTCATAGCAGTAATAGTGGGAGATTGACCAATAACATACACAATTATTGAGTTAATCCATATGTCACTCAGCTTAGACACCTCTGTCTTATCCAGCTTTGCAACTGGAACTCCATTCATGACCATTGGTGCAATAAATTTAAGACCCATACCTTTATCAGAAATTCGACTCTGAGTTGTAAATGTTTTCCATTTAATCATAGCTTCATTTTCTACAGCTTCGTGTTCTACCACTGGTGAGCTCTCCTTCAATGGTGATTTTCCAGGGTTTTCACGAGTTACTGTTCCATCAATTTCTGTCACCTCCAGTGCTGGAATATCCACTTTTGATGTACTAGGGTGTTGCTTAAGAGATTCCGGTTCCGGCGTACTCGGATTCGGCGTCGTCGCCTTCTTCTTCCTCCCCATAGCTTCAGGGAGGTGCACGTTAGCTATTCACCTAAACGTGCGCCTATAGAGGTTTTAGGGAGGATTTAAAATTTTAAGTTTTGATAGTTAGGTTTATGTAAATCACCTTACCATGATAACTTTTTACCCAAAAAAGATGACATTGTAAATTATAAGGGTCGCTTTTATATTGTAAGGGTTAATCATAAAAAGACGATTTTATATGAGAATTTGTAAAGTTTTGGATACTCAAACATTAGCTTAAAAGTTGAGTTCTTAACCATTATGCTACAAGATTTTATCCCTACCCGCCTTAACTAAGCTCCTCTCCTACATATGGTGGAAATAACATTTAATTGATACGGGGATGTAGGAGATTGGAGGGGGGGAAATAGGGTGAAAGAATCAATCGATAAGAATAAGATTGGAAATATCAAATTAGATTTTGATTATTTTAGAAGGGAGTTGAATATATGATCCAGAATTTTCCTAACAAAAAAAAATTAAAAAGAATTGAATTGTGGATGGTCGATCCTCGAAAGATTTCAAGACATACCAACCAAAGTGGCTAATACCATTACTTCTCGAAAATTCAAGAACCTAAGCCAAGTGGGGAAACTCATTCTGATAAATAACATTCTTATAGCCTATATGCCTCCCACATCATGGCTATATTTCAATTACCAAAAATACATTATTCTCAACCAAGTCTCTTCACTCATCTTAAAATTTTGGTGGGCTTCGAGCCAGGATAGAAAGCCAATATACTGGAGGAAACAATCAGTTTTAGAAAAACACAAATCTTGTAGGGGCTTGGGACTCAGGAACCTTCACTCCTTGAGCAGGCGTTACTTTTTAAACAAGCATGGCATATGGTTACGAAACAAAGCTTACCATTAGCAAGATCTTCAAAGCCAAATATTCTGAAAAGTGGTTTAGTAAAAGCTTGAGAGAAAATCCCAAGAGTTTGCACCTAGGGAAGTAGAAGCATTATGAAATTTGTCATGGATATGTCGAAAGGAGTGAGTAGACTGATAGGGTATGGGAAATCAAGTGAAATTTTGGAGGATAGCTGGGTAACTTCACAATCTAAGATTCGATTCAAGGAGAACTCAATGAGTCTCTACCTTGACAACCCAAAATGGCCAGAAGATCTAATAACAGTTGATAGGAACTGGGATGAAGCAAAGATACATGCATGGTCTGACCAACGAACAACTAAGGATATCCTGGCAACACATATCCCTGAGATTTCGGGTCCACACAAAGAATGGGCAGTATGATGTTAAATTAGGATATTTGGCTCACAAGGAAGCGTAGGAGCAGAACAATGGATGTTCTAAATTCTGGATTAAGTTTTGGAAGAAAAAAAATTGGCAAAAATGGAAGTATATCTATTGGAAGCTATTTCATGGTGCATTAGCCACTAGAGTAAATCTTAGAAAAAGGAAAATCCTAAGTGAAAGACCTTGCCCTTTCACTTAGGATTGTCAAGGACTGGACGGGTTTCTAACCCCAGGACTGGACGGGTTTAGGGCCGTCTCAGTTGTACTTCAGATTAATTATATAGCGAAAGGGGGACTGTCTGGTAGGTAATTAATCTCGTCAAAGGATTTATAAAAACTTTGAAAATAAAGTATTGAAATTTATTTTTGATTTCGAAAAATAGTTTATTTTTGAAAATTTGAACAGATGTTGAAAGCAATTAAAAAGAAACGCAGATATGAACAATAACTTACTTTGATTGAACTTGAATGAACTTTCATGTTATGATTTTGTATAGAGTTTTTCTCCCCTACTTATATGCTAAAAGTGATGTTTATGGCGCTCTTAATTAGGAGACATTTTGTACTAACTCTCTCCATCTAGTTGTGGATTGCTCTTTTGTGTTGGATTGTAGGTTTTAGGGAGCTATTACCTACTTTATACCTGTTATATGACCGCACACTGGATTAAAGAGGTTGGACGCTGAGTTTCAAGATCTCGAGGATGCTTTCTAGGACTTTAAGCAAAAGAAGATCCAAGAAACGAGTGAAGGCTGACCGGCCCGATAGGATCGGGCGAAAAAGCAAGACAAGTGATTCTGTTGCGGGCCCGATCGGGCGATTGAAGCCCAGTCGTAATTTGGTGTTCCGCCCGATTGGGCGACATGGCTCGACGTCAGGCGCCCCTGGCCAATTGATGCGTATTTGCTGTGCCCGTAGGCCGCCTGATGTCATCGGGCGGGTCAGCCCGATTTCATCGGGGGCCTTTGATTTTAGACCTGTTTCTCCTGCGTTGGAGCCCGACTCTATCGGGCAACTTTGGCCCGATCGGGCGACAGTACGCACGCGCTTTTTGATGAATACGGGGCTGATTTTTGAGACTTTTGGCTATGAATTTTAGAGCTTGTATAAATAGAAAAATTAGGATTATTAGAACACATCTTGGTTTTTATTATTAGTTTTCTCTAGAGAGTGTTTGACGAACCTTAATTTAGTGCTTTATGATTTTAATTCAAGATCAAACCTTTTTTCTTATTCACAAGTTCAATATAATTCGGTAATCTTTCTTTATTGCTTTTTCTATTGTTAGTTAGATTCTTTTCTTAGTTATTTGCAATGTTTCAAAGTATGAGTCTTCATATGACTTTTGTTATCGTTTTCATGATTATGAGTGACTAGTTTTATTTCTAGGATTGTGGGGATCTATATGTATGCAATGAGGGATTGGTAGATTAGTTTGGTTGCTGTCTTGTATTTCAATTGTTTCCTATGGTTGAATCTTCATGCTAGAATTATAAGTTAGGCCAGATTTATATTTCTATTGTTGGTATACTGAATCTGCTTCGAGAGGAGAGATACCGTATATGCTTTCAATTATTAGGCAAAGTGACCCTTGACCATGCGAGAGCGGTTGGGTGATCTTTGAGGGAGGTAATGTTCGAAAAAAATTACATGTGCCCTAGACAATTTAACTTACTAGGTGATTATTGTCCGTCCCTGATTTTCTGAATTGTATGCATAATGATCCATGATTCTAGTACTTTATTAATCGATTTATACCTTCTTATTTAGTACTGTTATTTTCTTAGTTTAGTAACACAACTCTATTCATCTGATTTTGTTAGTGTAATATTAGAGTTCAGATATAATGATATGACTTCTCCCTGTGGATTCGATCCTGACTTCCCTGAATACTAGTTTGTGGACCTTAGGTTATTTTTGATTAAGTGATACGACTTTAGCGTATCAAATTTTGGCGTCGTTGCCGGAGAGACGGTTTATTTTTATTTTTGTCTGAATTATAGTATTAAATTAATCTCTACTCTGAAGAACACCTGTTCTTTGGAGCATCTCACGTTTGTTTTAGTGTTTTTGGTGTATGAGCAGGAAATTGAAATCCCCAAATCTCATCCCGCTCGATCCGGAGATTGAAAATATTGCTCGTAGACTCAGAAAGAAAGCTAAACAAACAAAGCTGTATGCAGGGACACCCTCCCAAAAGATACCTTCTCTACCATCTTCCCCACACCAAGAATCCCCGCCTCACCTCTTACTCTCAACATGGGTGAGAATGTTACACGAACCTTCAGAGACTACGCACAACCATCTCCTGATAATGTGCCTACTAGGGTACGGATGCCCACTATCGCCGCTACTAATTTTAAGATCAAGTCTCATGTTTTGAATATGGTTCAAAATAATCAGTTCGCTGGGTTACTATCTGAAGACCCAAATCAGCACCTGCAGAGATTCTTACAGTGTTGTACTACTCAGAAACAAGCTGGTGTTACTCCTGATGAGATGAAACTCCTCCTATTTGGTTTCTCTCTGTGCGATAAAGCTCTATTCTGGTATAATAAGTTGCCTTCCACCATCACCACCTGACCAGAACTTTCCAAGATTTTTCTTATCAAGTGGCACCCTTACCAAAAGACTGCCTGTTGAACCCTAGTTTTGATGATGACAAAGAAACAAAGATGCAAACTAAGTAGTGAACTAATGAGTTATTTAAGTGTATGATTTTTAAGGTATCAATGAAAGGAACTAGGAGAATACGAAGTCAAGGAAGAAGTCAAGAGAGGATTTCAAAGGCTAAGTAAAGATGTTTCTAGAAGTTGATACTGGAGCAAGCATTGGATCAAGAAGAATAAAAGCAAGGCGTTTTATTTTCTAGTTCCATTGTAAAGGAACAAAGTAAGGATGGTAAGGAACATTGACAGTTTTATTTGAGAATGAGAGTTTGTTCCTTTCTAAGGAACAAACTAAGTGGCACTAAACGAATCTGTTATAGGAACTTAACTTATAAAAGTAACTAGACTTAGGCGTGCAGTTGTATAACGGTACAATTATGAAATTGAGTAAGTGATGCCTAAATAATAGGAAATCAGTTTATATCTAAATGAAAATCGGTTTTAATAGAAAATCTTTTTAAGGAAAAGATTTTGTTTTTCGGAAAAAGATAAGAAAATAATTATCCGGTTTTATAAAGAGTTGGTTTAAAAGATATTATTTTCTTAAAGATTAAAAATTCAGTTTTAATAAATCTGTTTTTATGTTTAACTGATTTTCGGATAAAACTCAAGAAACTCCAAAACTTTAGGAGTTGTGGCTGAAATATATCCACGTTCAAAATGAGATCATGGGATCATGGGACATGATGAGAAACGTGTTCCTTAGGGGAAGGAACATCATGGGTTAATGGACTTAACATGAACTCGATTTTAACTACCACGTTCTTTGTGATTGTCACTATAAATATTGAAGTCTAAATAAGTTCCAAAGTATGTCTGACTAAGTAATTAAGTGACTTTAACTAATTAAGTGTCAGTGCCCTTCATTCTCTCATAATAGTCATTTGTTCTTTGCTTTCTTACTCTAATTCCACTAAGCTTATTTTGATCAATTGTATTTTGGTTTTTGGGTAAGGGAACTTTGAGTGAAGTTCTGTAAGAGAGAAGCTTTGAGTATAGCTTGTAAGAGTGAGAAAACTTCGAGTGAAGTTGAGAGGAACTACTGTTAAGGGAACAGTGGCTCGGAACTTGAGTTTAGGAACTCAAGGTGTGGCTCGAGTTAGAATTAGGTTGTAACAAAGTTGTTTGGCCTAATTAGTGAAAGAGTTGAGTTTAAAATCCCTAGTGGTCGAGGTTGTTTCTTCTTGTTGGGCCCAAGAAGTTTTTCCTCGTAAAAATCCTATGTGTTCCTCTAGCTTGTTTATTCGATAAGTTTAAATTTCCGCAAAAAGTTACGTTTATTTCTACACCTACAATTCACCCCCCCTCTTGTAGTGTTCCTAGGGAAATAACAATTGATATCAGAGCTAGAAATCACGTAAGATAGGAAACCCTATTGAGAAAAAGATCCAAGCAACAATGAATACCACCGAGAAACTTGAAGAAGGTTACTCCACTCAAAGGCCTCCTATGTTCAATGGGAAGTACTACAACTACTGGAAGAACCGCATGGAGATATTCATCAAAGCTGAAAATTACAGGTATGGAGAGTCATTGAAGTTGGTGATTTCGAAGTCACAACTACAAATGACAAAAATGAGGTAACTCTAAACCCCTCTCTGATTATGACAAATCTGATTTTGAAAAGATGGAAGTAAATGCCATGGCTATTAAACTGTTGCATTGTGGACTTGGACCCCATGGACATAATAGGATCATGGGATGCAAATCCGCAAAGCAGATATGGGATTTACTAGAAAGAACCCATGAAGGAACTAATGAAGTCAAAATATCCAAAATTGATTTACTTATGAATCAATATGAATTGTTCTGCATGAAATCTAAGGAAAGCATTCGAGATATGTTTACTCGTTTTACTAACATTATTAATGAGTTGGCTTCTCTTGGAAAGTTTATTTCATCTGAGGAATAGGTTCGAAAGGTTCTTAGGAGTCTTCCTAAGGACAGATGGATGGCCAAGGTCACTGCTATACAAGAAACAAAAGACTTCACTAAGTTCAACTTAGAAAAGCTGGCAGGGTCACTTATGACTCATGAGCTTCACCTTGATACTGAGTATGGTGAAAGCTCAAAAACAAAATCAATTGCTCTCAAAGCAGATGATGAAGATGATTCGGATTCAGAAGAAGAAAAAGCAGCCCTCATGGTTCGAAAATTTCGAAAGATGTACAGGAACATGAAGAATGGGAACTTCAAAGGTAGAACTAAGAAATTTTCTAACAAAGCTGCTTGTCATAAATGTGGTAGTACATATCACTTCATCAAGGAATGTCCTCTTTGGGAAAATGACAAAACCAAAGAAAGGAAAAAGGAACGCTTTGCTGAAAGGAACAAAGAATCAAAGACACCTTTCTCTAAGGCAAATGTGCGCAAAGCTATGATAGCTGCTTGGGGAGATTCAGAGATGGAAGAAGAAGAGGAACAACAAACTGAAGAAACAGCAAACCTTTGCCTCATGGCAAATACTAACGAAAAAGAAGATGAAGAAAAAGTTGAGGTAAGTCAACATGGGCTTAAGTCAGACTTAAATTGTAAAACTAGGCCTGAAATATATGATCTTCTTTATGATGCAATTTTTGAATGTAGAGATGAACGTGAAAAACGTAAACAAACTGAACAAGCCTTAAAGGTCTACAAGGAACACATAGAATGACTTAAGAAAATGAGAACAGATGTTGAAACAAGATTCTTTGATTTATTTGATAAAAACTTAAAAATCAAAGAATGTTATGAAAGTTTGAAAATGAAAATTATCTAATCAATTTAGAGATTTCACACTTGAAGGAGTTTGTCCCTGTTATGAGTTCCTTTGATATAAGATCAACTCCTTTGAAAAGATACAGATCTGATATTGAAAACTTGAATAAAGACACTAGTAGAATAAATGCTATTTGCTGCGGTGATATTGCTGCGGTTTTACACATACGCAGCAATATATCAAGTAAAAAGAAAAGAAAAATATAAAATAAACATATTGCTGCGGTTTCGATCGAAAACCGCAGCAATATGGTGTCAACAGAATTTTTTTTGACTATTTGACCAAATATATTGCTGCGATTTCGTTCGAAAACCGCAGCAATATATTAAAATAATATAAATAATATTAGTTTACTCTATTGCTGCGGTTTCTTATAAAAACTGCAACAATAGGGTCATTTCACAAACTTCCTCACGCTCTCTATCTCTCCTTCATTTAGATCTCATTTCTCTCTCTTCAAGTCTTCACCCATCAGCCTTCCTCTTTAGATCTCATTTCTCTCTCTTCACCTATCAGCCTTCCTCTCCTCTCTCCTTTCTCCTCTCTCATCTCTACTCACGGTCGTCTTCTTCCAGTCTACTCACAGTCGCCTTCTTTCGGACTTTGGGTCTACTCACAGTCCTTCTTGGGTTGCGTCGGTCGTTCGTGCGTCATTTCGGCCAGAAAACAACTCGAATCCTTCGTGGTTGCCGTCGGTTTGTTCGTTGCTCGCCGGAAAATAACTTGAATCCTTCGTGGTTGCCGTCGGTTTGTTCGTCGCTCGCCGGAAAATAAATTTTTTGTGTGGTGTTGTCTTCTACTTGTTTCATTTGGTTTCATCTCGGCCAGGTTCAATTCGTGAGTGTGGTACTGTGGTTTGTTATTCTTGGTCCTTCTACTCGGCAGTAGTCTCGATCAGGCGGCAGTCATTCCCTTTTTTTTTAATTCCTCTTTTATTTGTAATTCCTTTTTTTATTTATGTTTGTTTAATTTTCTGGTAATTTCACCAGATCTAGAAATTATTTGTTATTTCATATAATTTCATAATCTGTTTTTTTATGTTTTAGTTATTTTTTTGAATTATAAGTTATTTATTCATTTATATTTTTTGTAAATATTTTCTGGAAATAGAAATTTTAGAGTTTGTTGTTGGTTATAAGATGTCATTTCATCTTTGGTTTGGCTGTGAACTTGGTGGATAGTGGATGAATTAATTGCTTAGTTTCAATATTTCAAATTTGATTCTGAAATAGAAAAAAAAAAGAAATTTTTTTTAGCTGTACTGGTAATATTGCTGCGGTTTTTCCTTAAAATCCGCAGCAATATCCTTTAGTATTATGATATAAAATACAAATATTGTTGTGGTTTCATCCAAAAACCGCAGCAATATTATTAATACCTATTGCTGCCCCCATAATTGCTGCGCGCCCGAAACCGCAACAACATGGCACTTTTTAACCGCAGCAAATAGCATTTATTCTACTAGTGAGAGAAAAATGTTTTAAAGGAACAGATATGTAGTCTTAAAAAGGAACGGGTTGTCGCAAGGAACAGAGACAAAATTATGGCAGTTCCTAAGTGGATTGAGAAACCATAGACCAAGAGGAAAGAAGGTCTTAGTTTTGAAAACTACAAAAAAGGAACAAGACAAAGAAATATGTTGATCTACCTAGTGATAAATTTTGTATGTATTGTGGAAAGGTAGGTCATTACATAAATCAATGTCAACTAAAATTTGAGATGGTTGGCAAGAATGTGAAAATAAGTAAGAAAAAATGGATTGTCAAAACAAGTCCTAGTCAAGAACAGGAACCCACGAAAGATGGGGTTCCTACAATTAACAATTAGTTGATTTTTGCAGGTTGGAGTAAGGGGGAACAACACATGGTATCTCGATAGTGGTTCTTCCAAGCACATGACAGGAGACAAAACTAAGTTTCTCTCACTCACAACCTATGAAGGTGGAAGTGTAACATTTGGTGACAATAAGAAAGGTAACATAGTTGCCATGGGTAAGGTTGGTAAGTCATCACTACACTCCATTGAAAATGTATTTTTAGTTGAAGGTCTAAAACATAATCTATTAAGTATTTCTCAATTCTGTGACAAGGGAAATACTGTAAAATTTGATAAAGAAAAGTGCTTAATCATCAACATTAAAACTAAGAAGGTTATCTTGGAAGGAACAAGGAAAGGGAACACATACATTGTGGATCTTGACCTTGTTCCTCAAATCAATTTAACTTGTCTTAGTGTTATTGAAGATGATTCGCTTCTTTGGCACAAGTGTCTTGGACATGCTAGCTTTTCATTACTTGAGAAACTTAGATCAAAAGATCTTGTTTTTGGATTACCATCCATAAAATTTCATATTGATCAAGTTTGTGATGCATGTGCACGAGGTAAGCAAGTAAGATCCTCTTTCAAATCTAAAACGATTGTAAGTACCACTAAACCATTAGAATTAATTCATATGGACTTATGTGGACCCATGAGAATTCAAAGCAGAAGTGGAAAGAGGTATGTACTTGTTATTGTAGATGACTACTCTAGGTATACTTGGCTTATTTTTCTCACTAGTAAAGATGAGTCTTATGATGAGTTTCTTATCTTTGCAAAGAGAATTCAAAATTTGAGTGGTCACAGATTAATGCATATTAGATCCGATCATGGTAAAGAATTTGAAAATTATAAATTTGATGACTTGATGAGTAGAGATCATGACCTAGATCACAATTTTTCTGCACCTATGACACTACAACAAAATGGTGTTGTAGAAAGGAAAAATAAGACTTTGGAGGAAATGGCTAGTACTATGTTAATAGCTAGTGAACTTCCAAGGAACTTTTGGGCTGAGGCTATTAACATTGCTTGTCACATAAAAAATCGTGCCATGATAAGACCTATCATTAATAAAACTCCTTATGAACTTTATTTTGGAAAGAAATCAGATATCACCAATTTTAGAACATTTGGCTACAAGTGTTATGTGCATAATAATGGAAAAGATAATCTTGGAAAATTTGATGCAAGGAGTGATGAAGCAATATTTTTAGGATACTCTTCACATAGTAAAGGTTATAGAGTATATAACAAGAGAACTATGTGCGTTGAAGAAAGCATTCATGTAATCTTTGATGAATCTCACAAATACAATCCAAGCATACAGGTTGATGACTATGAGATTGGGTTGGTACAACCAAGTGAGAAAAATGCAGATTCATAAGAAGAAGAAGAAGTTAAAGAGGAAAGGAACGAGGAAATAGGAAACAACAACATCGATGACGTTCCTGTTCCTCAAGGAGGAGAAGATTTTCCTGTTCCTCAAAATGAAGGAACAGAGTCCACCGAGGCTAACAGAGGAACAACTGATCAGAGTTCCTTATCTACTCAAGGAACTCATGAGGAACAATATGTTCCTATAAGAGAGTTTCAACCAAAACCTTGGAGACAACAAAAGTCACATCCAATGGAACTCATAATCAGCGACATATCCAAAGGTACGCAAACTAGATCTCAGTTAAGAAACTTTTGTGCATTTCATGCGTTCCTATCAATGATGGAACCAAGAAATCATGAAGAAGCCTTAACTGACTCTGATTGGATTACTGCTATGCAAGTTGAATTAAATGAGTTTGAAAGAAACAAGGTATGTCATCTAGTTCCCTCATCTAAACAACAAAAAGTAATTGGCTTAAAGTGGGTGTTTAGAAACAAACTAGATGAATATGGAACCATTGTCAGGAACAAAGCTAGACTTGTAGTAAAAGGTTATAATCAACAAGAACGAATAGATTATGAAGAAACCTTTGCTCCTGTAGCTAGATTAGGAACGAATAGATTATGAACGCTGTTTGTTTTATGTACACTAAGGTGTCCACATGAGTTTGAAAGATGCAAGTTGGCTCTAATTGTTCATCTCCTAAGAATGCAACCTTTTGGTATTTGAACCATGTTTTCAGCTTTCATAACTACAAACATATGTCGACAAGGAAATCCAATGGAATCGAGTTTCATACAACAACAAAACATCATATGTTGCTTTATATTGTACACACAATATATTTCATATTTTTACTTATGCAATCACTCAGCCAGTAGGTGTATGTTTGATGGACCGTCACAGTGGCCCAAGCATCTTTTCGTCTTAACCACAATGTCTCTTGACTCAAACTCTAGTTCCTTACAAAATAATTCATATGCATTTCTTGTTTAAATCTGTGCTGCATGTCTCGAGACGCCTTGGATGATAGGAAAGGTGTGTGTGTGGAAATATACTCATCTTTATCTTCATCAAAACAGATATGTTCCAGTATTTGATCATACAACTGAACAAACATGTAGAACATTATTTTCTTGGTGAAGGCGGTCTTTAAGGTGTTGTTCATTGACTCGCATCATTGTGTGCTTCTTATCCTTACAATACACAGACGTTCAAATTGTACTTTCCAGTAGTGTACAACAAAAAGAAGGATAGAGGAACGTCAAATTACAAAAGAAACAAAAATATAAATAATGTTTGGTGATGACCAAAATAAAGGGACTTAACCCATAAGTTTTCACTAGAGCTTAATTACTTACCGGCAGAAAAATCCCCATGCATAAAAGCCCCGACCTATTTTGTTTGTCTCTGTACAAATACTTTGTCCACTGATGCTCAGTAACCTCATAAAAAGTCATCAATTCTCCCCATGCTTGTTCGTAGTCGTTTATAGTCCTATATCCATCCACACATTTCATGAAACCACTACAGAAACACTTGGTATGGCCTTTGATGTTTCTCATCAAGTGCGACAAACATAACTTGTGACGAGCATCTGGGAATACAACTTTGATAGTATTCTCCATTCCCCTATCCCCATCAGTGATAACAGTGTATGGAGCATTATTTCCACCAACCTCTAATAATTGTTGAAGCACCCACGTATAAGTCTGTTCCTTTTCATTTACAATCAATGCAATGGCAAATGGGACAACCCTCCTATGGTGGTTCACCCCAACGATGACAACAAATGGCTTCTTATATGCATTGACTTTGTAAGTTGTGTCGAATGCAACTACTATCCTTGTAATCGTTACGACATACTCCATCACACCATAACATCTTGTCAATCCCACCTTGCTCATCATGAGTGTACCTCAGACAAAAGTGGGGTCCGAGGATTAATTCTCTAATAAATAGACAATAACAGTTTTGGCGTCTCCATCATGTATCTCTTCTTTTTTTTTTAATATTTCACACATATTGTACAAATCACTAGTAAGAATCCTACTTTCCTAATCCCATCAGCTTGTTAGGCTGAATTACTCATAGTGATGGAAGGACGTACTATAGAGTTGATTAAAGACTCAATCTGTATTTTATCGGCTTCAGTGACCTCTCTTTGGCTCCTTCAATTTTTTAAAACAAAATACGGTTTTTTCACCAAATGCCCTAAGTTTTCACGAAATTCACCGGGTACCCTCGCACTTTTGAAAATATACGGGGTACCCCTCAATTTCAGAACAATACATCCAAATACCCTTAATGACTAACGGCGGTTAACTCCGTTAGCCACCATTAGTCATTAACTGTTATTTTGTTGTTTGTAACCTTAATTAACCATTAACCTTAACCCTAATCCTAACCCTACCCATAACCTTAACCCTAACCCTAACCCTAACCACCAATTCACCACCCATCCCCACCACCCCAACAGCCAACCGCCCTCCCCACCACCCCAGTAGCCAACCGCCCTCCCCACCACCCCAGCAGCATCCCCCACTCCCGCAGCCCCTCTCCCACGCAGCCCCCTCCCCTACCCCTGTCGATTTCCACAGCCTTCTCACCACCCCAGCAGCATCCCCCCACCCCCACAGCCCCCTTCCACGCAGCCCCTCCCCTCCCCTGCCCCCGTCGATTTCCACAGCCTTCCCCCCACCCCACCGACTTTCGCAGCAAACGCCCCCACCCCGCCAATTTTCGCAGCCCACGACAGGTGGATGAACCGACTTCCGCAATCCGCAACCAATATCTGCAGCGTGAGTAGAGGAGAGAAAGAAGAAAGTTGCAGCATGAGTAGATGATCGAGAAAATCGACGATGGTCGGGGGAAAGGAATAAAATTGGACAAGGGGTGGGGGGAAATCGAGTGGGGGTTGCGAGGGGATGGGGTTATGTAGGGTGGGGGAGGGGCTATGGTTGGGGAGCAGTGGTGGTGGAGGTTTGCGAGGGGCTGGGGGAGGGGGTGTGGGAGTGTTGTGGTTGGGGGCAGTGGTGGGGGAGGAGGCAGGGGTGGTGGAGTGGTGGGAGGGTGGGTGGTGGGAGGGTGGGTAGTGGGGTGGTGGGAGGGTGGGGGAGTGGGTGGTGGAAGAGTGGGTTAGGGTTAGGGTTAGGATTAGGGATAAGAGTTATTATTAGGGTTAGGATTAGGAATTAATTAGGGTATAAAGTTGAAAATTAGGGTTAATGACTAACGGTGCTTAACATCGTTAGTCATTAAGGGCATTTGAGTGTATTATTGTGAAACTGAGGGGTACCCCATGTATTTTGAAAAGTGCGAGGGTACCTCGTGAATTTCGTGAAAACTCGGGGGTATTTGGTGAAAAAACCGAACAAAATAACATTTTTGTAGTGAAATGAGCAACTGAAGTGAAAAAAGAATGTAATATAACCTATTTGTTTATGTTCACTTGGACATTTTAAGTACCTAATGAAAGGGGCTTGGTTCATTTGAACAAGTTCATGATTTTGCTCTTCTATAAACCGTGTCACTTGCCATGGGTTAGAGTTGGGATCACGTTTGAAAGTGATCAACGCTCTACAACCTCATCACATGATAGGTCTATGTTTGCGCTTCCTGTCCTTTCTCTCCAAGTAACTCACTAATCGGAATCCCTCTCGATTACACTAAACCAATTGAGATGTAATGTGTCCGTTCACTTTGCTCCTGATTGGATTCTTGCAATGTACACCAAAATCTTTCACTTTGGAGTACATATTATAAAACTGAAGACAATTGTGACGGCTCTTGAAAAAAAAGTTTTTTCATGTCATCTATTGTAAACTCTTCTAAATCCTTGCTAATTTGATCCCAAACTTCAAGGTCGAAGAATATGGCTGTATTTTCCTCCATGTTAGATTCTGAATCAGAGTCCTTATCACTCTCATACCTATCTCCAACGTCACTTTCCTGCGATTATATTTGATGATTGCGTATATGCCAAATGGGTTACAGATTTGGAATTAAGATCGTATTTGACAAACGTCCAAACATCTTGATCTTCTATACAATTACACAAGTACATAAAGACGTACCTCACCAGAATTATTGTCTTTGACGTTATGTTCTTTGTTTCCATCCATGAATGGGTCGAAGTTAATTAGAGTATGTCATTGCTCCTCAATTATTTTAGGGTTCGTTGCACATAACATAACAAAATTAATAGAGTTTAAAGTACGTCATTGAAGTCATATGAATTTTGGGTGAAATTAACCACATGATGTTGTATTTACATTAAAATTAACAATTTTGAGGACTAATATGTGACATACCGTAGTCCTATGTGCATCCTACACTAGAACTCTAGTTGTGATAAGCTTTCGTCATTTGATGTATCCATGATGTATATAACTAAACATGATCACAATCTGTACAAAGGGTTTATCATGTATATGATATCATCATCCAATTTATAAATGTTTATGAGAGAGAAGCCTCCAAGAACTAGGTATAGAATGTAGGTGAAGACTATATAAAAGTAACAATTGAACGTGATGAACAACATCTGGTTACATATGGCACAAGTTCAATTTATTCATAACACGAATCAAAAAAGTGTTATTTGAACTACAAAAAATTGAAACATACCTTGAAAGATTGAGAGGCCAAATTCAATATGGTAAATACGTTTAAATTAATTTAGTCTTGTGACACGAAATCATTTTTAATTCATTAACCAAAATAAGTTGGATCCTTAAAGTTCAGTTCTGAATTTTACGTGGGAGGTGGTTTTAATATATCTAAATAATTCACCCTAATTTCTACCTTTTAAGAAAAACATAATAAAAGGGAAGTTGCTATATGAAAAAGGCCTCGCAATCTTTTAAAAATATTATTGCTTTTCGATTTTTTAGTGTATTAATAACTGTTTATAATTATTTCGTCGTAAGACTATTATTTAATTTTGGTTAATGGGGGAAATTGGGTGCAAAATTGTGGATATTAGGGAAAAAGGTCACAAATAGAGGTTTATTAAAAACATGCGTGCAACTCACGTGACCTGGTCAACGTCGAAGATCTGAGTCAACTCCTGAACTCCGGTCCTAAGTAGTCTATTACAAACAAAATAATTTAGTAGGTAGTTTTTGACAATATTTTTTATTAGGTAGTTATTTCAAAAAAAAAAAGGAATTTATAAAATAGGTTTTTGCAAAACAATCCTTTATTTTTTATGCATAGACCGTAATATTAGAGTACTAGTGTTATCTGCAAGCTACGTGTATGAAATTGTTATTAAGATTAGATTAGTTGAGTCAGTACATATAAAGATGATTTGTAAAACATAATTTATTTACAAAATTATGATGAACTCAATTTGGTCTCCTACTTAATTATGTGGGGAGTGTACATAACTTGTTTTATGACGTATACACTAGTACATATGCACGCTAGACGCTATGCATGCGAAAGTATTTTAAATTTTAAATTAGTTGGTAATTTTTTTATTCTTTTTATTTTTTATTGTTTAAATTATGGAGTTAGTAGCTTGTGTTTCTTTTTCTGATTAATTTTGAAAATAATGAAGGCGTCAGTTGATTGTATATTCTCCTTTTTTTTCATAATATTTGTTGTCCCAAACCTCATCCAAAGAATTTGGCCATGCCAAATAATAGATAAAATATGTTATTTTTAATATGGTATATGTAAAGCGCATTATTTTATTTTGACTTACAACATGTACTTTCATAGTAGGGCAGCTTTATATTATTACAAAAGCATACAATAACAAAAAGGACCACATAATAGAAGTGTGATGTAAATGGCTACATAAAAGTCTAAAAAATGTTAAACCCAAATTACCTTTGGTCATCATATTTGTTACACAATTAATATTTAAGGAAATCTTAAAAGTAGAATATGCATAAGGGAAGATCATTACACTATCTTATGTGATTAGACCCTATAGGTTGCTCTTACACAACCTACTGCACCATTAAGCTTTCATTGCATTGTATTAATTATTATTTTTAATCAATGTTTTTTGAGTCCCACAAATTGATTTAAAGGGTTGCATATATATTATTTGGTATGTCAATATTTTGTTAAAATTTAATTTTATTTATTGTAAAAAAATAAAAGGCAGATAATTGTGAAATTGTGCATTTTGGAAAAAGAGTAAAACTCCCTCAACACATGTGTTAGTTGAAAGATTTAATTGATTAATAATTTCTGTAAGATAAAGTGATGGTGTTAAGTGTCTTGTATGTTCACTTTTTTTCTAAAGTCATTTTTTCTTTAGTAAACATCACACATACAAATTGTATAGAGGTGCACTTTTTAAAATAAGAAAGTGAAGGAAATAAACTTATACCCCCTAATTTTTAGTTCCAACCTATAAAATTAATTATCATACCTCATAATTACCATACAGGAACTAGTGTATTGACCTCATATTGAATATAATGTCTTAGTCATAAGTACTTGCTAAAAGGAAGACTTAGTGTAATCCCCCATAATTTTAAAGGATTTTATAAATATATTTTAGTATTTATATATTTATATTTAAACATAATTTAGTTTCAAATGATTTATTTATTTAAAGAAGGTTGACTATTATACAAGTCAAAAGAAATTTTTTTAAGGATTTGTGGAAGTTAAAAATATTTTATTTTGGCATGCTTTGAAAAAGGTTAGAAATACTAATTTGATTTGGAAAAGAAGTCTAAGTGGACTTGAGGAACCCAAGTTTTAATTAGATTAGGAAAAAGGAGTTATATTGATGTTAGGAGTCCTAATTTATTTATCCTATTCATCATCAAATTTAATTATTGAGCCCAATCTCCTTTTCCTAAGCCCAAAAGGAAACCTCCTTATAAATATCTTAATACCCAATTATTTTACCCCACACAAAGATTATATTCTCTCTCTTTTCTCAAAACTCACGGCCAACTTATTTCTTCTCTCTCCTCACGATTTTCTTTGTTCTTCCTTCTCTCAAGTTTTCTTCTTCTTCAAGTAACGTTTCTTCTTTAACAAGAAACGTCACAAAACCTTCAAAATCTCCAATTTCGGTGCGCAACTGCTGCTGCGTGGCCCTGTTATTTCCAGTGCCTCATTGTTCTTCTTCTTGGTTCTTTGATTGTTAGTTAATTTCTTTTCTTCTTTCTCGAGTTTCCAATAAAGACTATGTTTTTATACTTTATTTTAATGCTAATCATGATTATTAGTTTTAATTTACTGTTTTAATAAATAATCTTGATTCATGTATATTATATATTGTAAGAATAAAATTTCAAATTTCTTTATTATTTTTAGATTGAAGTTTTAATCATCAAAACATGAATTTTTAGGGTGTTAATTTTTAGAAAACCACAGTAGTATGTTATAAACTATGAGATTGGTTTAAGTCATGAATTTAAGCATGTTACATATGTTTAAAGAGGATTTTATGGTTTTATAAGTTGTTGGAATTTTTGAAAAGGCTTTAATAATGGAGTTTTAAGGGTTTTAATTACTAGTATGGTAGTACTATACTTGGAAGTAAAAGTAATTGAAGTTTTGATAGTAAAAGTAACTTTTGAATATGTTTAAAGGGGATTTTAAATATTTTAAAGTTGTTGTATTTTATTTAAGAGTATTGATTTTAGTTTATATTGATTATTTTAGGCGGAGATACGCAGTAGGTGACTTTTATGGAACTAAAGGTGGCCTACCAACTAGTTTACACAAGGTACGTACATACCTGTGTGCAGGGCCGTCTTAGTGGTTTATGGGGCCCTGTTCTAAATTTGAAATTGGGCCCTATACATATATAACAAATGTCTTTTTAAACACTAAAATTTCAATTTTTTATTCAAATCAATAATAGCAAATCAATACAAATTAATCTTTATAACAAACTTCTATCTAAAAAGTGCAGTTCTCGTAGCATTCTTTGAAGCAAAATTATCAATTAAATCATCATATTCTACTTTCTCCAAAAGATCATTTTCAATCGTTATCAACGCCAATCCATTAAGTCTCTCTTGTAACATTGTTGAGCGAAGATATGACTTCAATAACTTCAACTTTGAGAAACTTCTTTCTGCAGATGCAACAGTTACAGGAATAGTCAACAAAATTCTATAAGCAACACTTGCGTTAAGACACCAATACAAATCTTTAACTAAGTTCAAAATGTCAAGAGGTCCCTCTATGTCGTCGGACAAAATTTCTCTAACCAACTTCAACTCCACAAATAATTCATTTCCATCAATATCAGATTGATCATTAGATTTCAGTGCATTTTCAAGTTTAATACATGAAGACTTTAAGCTCAAATCATCCAATGACTTCAAATTATGAGAAGTGAATAAGAAACCAAATATACTTTCATATTCCTCAAATTGCTCAAATCTCTTATTAAGAGAGCTAATTGCTTGATCAACAATGTAAAAAAAGTAATTAACTCTAAAGGATTCTTGAGCAGATAATGGAGCATTTGATGATGTGCTTGGATTTTCATCAAAATGTTTTTTTCTTCGAATTTCACGCTTTTGAGGAAAAATAGGATCAATATCCATTTCCACTGCAAGTTTTTTAGCACTATCTAAGGCATCTTCAAAACCATTCTCTCTATACTTCTCAAAAAAACAAATCAAACCCCTTATTTTTCTCATAGCCACATCAATTTGCATTTCCTTTGATTGTAAAAGTTTGCTTACCGAATTAATTGCACATAATATGTCATACCAAATTATTATTGCAATTAAAAACTCAAAATCACCAAGCTCATTATTTGCTAAGGATTTAGCTTCACTTTTTATTTTGGAATCATTATCACAATCACCTACTTCAAGTAAAGCTTCTCGTAAGGAATCTAATTGCTTCAACACTTTCTAACCGACTCTCCCAACGAGTAGAGGGTTAAGATTTAGGAGTTCTTTTTTTCACATTGTCTTTTAAAATTTGCCATCTCTTAGTAGAACCTGCAAAAATTGTATATATACGTAGAATGACACCGAAAAAATCTTTAGCTTTACTACATGAGTTGGCCATGTCACATAATGTCAAGTTAAGGCTATGACAACCACAAGATGTATAAAAAGCTCTAGAATTCAAATCCAACAATTTCTTTTGAACTCCTTGATGTTTACCTTTCATATTTGATCCATTATCATAACCTTGGCCTCTCACATCGATTACATCAAGATCAAGATTTTTCAACTCATTTATTAAAACATCAAAAAGTCCTTGTCCAGTTGTATCATTTACATTCAAAAATCCTAAGGAAGATTCCTCAATGCAAACATGATTTGCAGAAACATTGACTTATCTCAATATCAAAGTCATTTGTTCTTGATGGCTAACATCAGGAGTACAATCAAGTATTACTGAAAAATATTTTGCTTGTTTAATTTGCTTAATAATTTCAGTTTTAATCACGGAACCGAGTAAATGTATCAACTCATTTTGGATGGTATGACCAAGATAATGATATTGAGTCTCATTATTAGTAATACGCTTGACATGTTCTTGGACAATTGGGTCAAACTCTGCCAACATCTCAATTAAGCCCAAAAAATTACCATTACTTTTTTGGTAGAGTTTTCCATTAGAACCACGGAATGCTAATTATGTTTAGCCAAAAATTTGACAACTGAAATAATTCTTTGCAACACTTTTTTCCAATGATCCTTTTCTTTCTCAATTAATCTTTTAGTTGTCGTATCAATAGTTTGATTTTTTTGAAATCTTAGACGCAACTCATACCAAGTGGTCATATTTTTAACATGATCCATGCTTGTCTCATGTTCTTTAAATCTTATGCCAATATGACCCCAATCAGAAAAGCCTTCATTTGTCAACTGACCCCTACCAATTCCTTTTTTAAATAATTTGCAACAAAAACAAAAAACTCTATCAAGCTCATTTGAATAAACAAGCCAATATCTATCACATTTCTCACCATTTGATAAAACTCTATTATATAAATTAGCGGTAAATCGCCTAGAGAATTTATCTTTAGGACCTTTCACAATAGAATAATATCTTTTAGGTCCCTTTTGCACTAATAGATCAATCATTTTAGAATTAAGACCATCCCAAACTCTTGGATCATATATATCAGGCATATAACTAGGCTCACATGGATCGACATTGTCATTATTATTATCAACATTTTCACCATTGACATTATCATTCTCAATTGGCTCATCATCAACATTAGAAGTATCATTAGGCACACCAAAAGTAGGATTATCATTAGGCACATTATCAATACTAGGATTACCATTAGGCACATCATTAACATCATTATTCACAATAGGCACATCATGGACATGTTCAACATCAATATCATTTTCAAGATTTATTGGAGATTCAACATGAACGTCAACATTTTCATTTTCAAGATTTATTGGACATTCAACATGAACATGAACATTTTCATTTTCAACATTATGATTAGTAACTTGCGCTTCTTTGATGATGAATTTATCAAGAGCTCCTTTTTGAGACTCAATCAACAATTCCATTTTTTTTCCTTTTCTTACGCTTTTAATATCAAGAATCATATTTTCTAGTATGAGGGGCCATTATTTATAAAATCATAGAAGGTTTCACCAATTTAACAATTAAAAATGAGTTTCAAATGGATTGATATAACCTGGAGAGATGAACTTTACATCAAAAACATCATCTGATTAAATTTCTCCAATCACAAAATCACCTCGCTCCGTTCAAACAAAATTAACCTTCATCACACAAAAGTAATAGATTATTACGGTAACAAATTAAAAAACAAAATAAATATTGTGAAGCATTATAAATAAAAATCAGGTGCATTCTACATAAAATCCAGTCGTTTTATACAATTGAATATACCCAAAAAGAATGGCAGCCTACTTTTTTCATCTTTCTTTCGAGATTTTCCATCTAAACTTAAACTTATCATCTTTAATTCTTTTTATTGATCAAATCTCAATCAATCCCACAAATATAATAATAAAAATAAAAAATCAGAAGAATTACATCCAAAAAGAACTTGTTAATATCTTTATTAACGTATCAACTATCAACATTAGAATGAATACATAGTGCTCCATCTCACTGCTTTATTTTTGATATGTGGCTTGACAGTTGACTTATTAGCTTTGAGAAAAGAAAGAAGTAATCAATTTGATGAATTATCACTATTCACTGCTTTATTTTTTAGATGTGGTTAATTTTACTTTTTATTTTAAAAGAAAGATTCAATTTGTGGAATAGCTAGTTGTCGATCAAGCATATGACCATATGTCCATCTATTCACATGATGAAACAATCTTTTATCAAGTATCAACCATCAGATAAATTATCGAAAATTGATAACGATAAAATTTCAGATAAACTTCACAAAGAAACCTATCAAGGCTATCATTATCATCAATTCATTATTTGAAGTAAAATAACAATCTTTTATCAATAAAGAACATTAAACATACAAAACACTTTCCCTAACTGCACGCTTCTACCAAAAACAAAACGCCCAAAAATCTGAATGGCTAAAATCATATCAATATCACATAAACATAACCTAATCAAATCGCAAAAAATAATATTAAAAAGAAAAAAAAACCCTAATATCATAAAAATGTGACCTTCTAATTTCTGGAATGGGGATTCATAATTGCAGAAAATAATAATAATAATCAAAATTAAATCAAGTATATTCGAATGTTCCACATAATTGAACAGAAAATTAATTGTAAAAAAAATAATCGAATTCAAAATTAAATTAAAATCAAGCATAAGCATGCATTATTGAAGAAAAATCAAAATCAAAATCAAAATACTACTTACTTGATAATTCAATGAACTCGATTGAGAATTGGGAAGTAGATGTTAAGAACCTTGAAAATTTCCCCTTTATATATACCTCTAAAAAATTAGCCGTGTGATATAAAGAAATTAGGAGAAATCAAAATTAATCCTTTCTTGCTATTGATAATGAATGACAATCTCAAATTGGGGAAAAATAATTTTTTTTCGGTTAGAGAGAGAAAAAAAAAACCAACTTTCCATTGATAATAAAGAGAATTGATGAAGAGCCAAAAAAAAAATCGAGAAAGAATTGATGTAGTATCAAAGAAGTTTGAAAGAATTGAAGATTAAGGAAGGTGAATGTCGTGAATCATGGAGTGTGATTTGTGAATCAAGATAGATGGAGAAGTTTGAGGAAAGTTACTATCTTACTGAATTAAGCGTGATGTTTGAGGAAAGAAGGGTGAAGGACTTGGGCTAGATTCTTTTTTAAGATTGGGCCCTCTAAATTAAACCAATCTTTTTTAAATTGGGGCCCTGTGCAAAGGGGCGCTTTGCACACCCCTTGCTACGGGCCTTCCTGTGTGCTATGTGATTAGTATCATGATTTAAGGAGAAAAAGTTGTAGTATCATGTATAGAAACTTTATAAGTTCACATGTGATTTCTAGTATGATTGAATTCTAAATGTTTTAGGCCTGTGTGCAAGCATGTTAATTATGAGATTTATTATGAGTTAAAGATTGTCATGTTTGTATGGAATTATTGATGCAAGCATGTGGATGAGAACTTTGTTTATTAATTCACATGAGGGAATTAATATATTATTGAGATTGAATCATGTTTATTCATATGTTCCCTTGCAAGTATTATTTTCAATACTTTATAAGGATTGTGGGCCTTATCTGGTAAGTTGACAAGTTATGCCTTTGAAAGGTAAGATTTCTTGTTGGCTAGGTTAACAAAATAAGAAAAATTGAAATTAAAAGAAAGTAATCTTGGATTGTAAGTTGTAATCACTGATTTGTGAATGCTTGATTTAATATTGTTATGCCTTATCTGTGTGTGTGTGTGTGTGTGTGTTGTGTGTGTGGTGTGTGTGTGTGTGTGTGTGTGTGTGTGTGTGTGTTGTGTGAGGAGAGTGTGTTGTGTGTGTGTGTGTGTGTGTGTGTGTGTGTGTGTGTGTGTGTGTCTCATAACAAGTAATAAAATGTAAATCACGTAAAGTGTATCGAGGATAGTTATAGACTTTAGACTGGTGCACGTCTAGAGTTGGAAATTAGGAGTTGGGGTACATAGTGAGCGTGCCATGGCTTTTCTGGGTAATGGATTGATCACTATTCCTATTTTTTTCAAAAGGTTCCTCGATATCGCAGGTCATTCTGGAATACGGAGTCGCGCTCGTATTTCGTCTTCTTAGTGAAGGCATTAGTAGAGAAGACAATTCGAGTCTAATAACTATGTACTATTCCATTAAAGTAATAAAAAGATGTTTAGAGTTTTGTTCAGTAGAAGTTGTCTGCAGAAATGTTATATTGTTATATTATTATTTATCCCTGCATCTTATTTATTAGTATCATGTTAGGAATTCTTATGTATTAGTATGTAGTACTCAACTTTGCTGATTACGTGTTTTGTTTGTGATTATTGATCATGGCTTTGCCTTATTGATCTTGTGATGACCCATTTTAGTGAGCAGATTCTCTAAAGCATCGACATTTACAGGTTTGCAGATGTTGCATCATTCGGAATCTGGGAATGGAGAGCTTGTGTAATCTAGTATATTTTATTTTCTGCATTAGTAGGAAAGTACTTCAATAAGTTTATTTGAGTAGACATACTTAGAGTGTTTGATTTTAATGTACTTATTTATTTATTTATGACAATAAAGTATGAAGTTTAGTTAGATGTTTTCCGCTGCAAATTTCTGAATAAGCCGATATGTTATCACACGGGCGATAATGCTTTGGTAATTCTCTAAATTTTATATTAAAAGATATTTCTGAAAAGAGAGAATTATCGGGGTGTTACAAAGTGGTATCAGAGCTTTATGTTATTTTCGAAACTTTTAGGCGCCTAACTAACTTACCAGTTATTTGAAGAAACTCTTATAATTGCTCCTACTTATTCATTTTGAAAAACTTATAGGAATATATATTATTAGGTAATTTTGATCGGAAATGTTTTTTAGAGGGACTGAAATATTTTTATTTATTGTCCGATTTTTTTTATTCAAAAATTTTATGTGCTCCAATTTTTTTTATTTCGAATTTTCGTGATAATTCGAAAATTGTAGGATTCCGAATTGTTTTTAGGGTCAATTTTTTTTTCCTTTTCGAATTTCATAGGTCCGAAATTTTTAGTTCGACGTTTAATTAATATTATTTTCAAAGGATGCCTGTATTATTTTTATTGCCTTTAAAGTTCTACTTGTTGCATTGTGAGAATGTGTAGTATAGGATGGGCATGTAGGATAGAAATATTATATGCCGGCATTGAATATTTAGTTCAGCATGTTATTTTTTTTCTTTCCTGCTAACTATTCATGATTATTTTTTCCCCCTGCTAACTATTATATTTTTCTTCCCTTCTAAGTGTTACCTTCTTATGCCTATGATGTTAATGATAACTCTTTATTGTTTATTGTTGGAAATTGCGTTCAGGGAGAGTACTAAAATATTGTGGCATATATTTGGTTTTGTAGATCCTTAAATATGTGTGCCAGATTAGAAAGTTATTACAACCCCATTGTCCTGAGTGATGATGAAGTTGATGAGGATATTGCACCTATTGATGATAGAGAGTATACCAATCTAGAATGGACCACGCGTAGAATACTGAGGTCAGGATTGACTAGCGATGATGAGCTCATTGTGGAACTTGACCATGCTAGAGGCCAAACTAGAGAAGACGTCTATCATGCATTTGTGTGAGACTGATACTGAACTTGAGGAGGATGAAGAGCCTCAACCCACTAGAAGATCAAAGCAACAAAGAAAATATGTCTACTACTATGAGGATGATATAGAGGAAACTGAAGATGAGACCTTCAGGCCTGACCAATACCAGGAATCTAAGGACAAGGTGACAATATAGTGCCTTAGATTATTATATATTTCTGATTAGCAAAACAATATAGTATATTTATATAATAATGTTGGATATATGACCAACAGTGATAAAATAGTTTTATAGTACCATTGTTTTAGGAAAAGTATAACGTTTAGTAACATTTATTTTATGAAATATCCTTTATAGAGGAATAAAAGCTATTATTTATTTATATGAGTGAGTAAGAATTTATTCTGGGCACGTGATGAGAATCTTTCTTTTTTTTTTTGGTTATACCACCAAAAACACCAATGTACGCCCTAATCCTCAAAGGACTGGAGCACTCACAAGGCCAAGCATGGCTCAACTTACCAGCTCTAATTACAAAGCTTCAATCCAATCTATATCCCTATGACTCCACTTTACAGATTTACATAAATATATTCGTTGCTTTACAGTATATTGAATGGTTTTAACTATACATTCTATTCTAGGAACTTTATCTAACCCGTAAGATTCATTCCTTGCTTTCCATATCTGGTATACAGCAGCAACAATTATAGCAAATAGGACATGTTTCCTTATCTTAGTCCTAGAATAACAACTTCTAATCCACTGGCTTAAAGTCTTCCTTCTGTCAGCTATGCCTATCCACTGAAGCAAGGCAACCATCAATCTCTTACTAAACAAGCAGTCAAAAAAGAGATGTTCTTGGGATTCAACATCATTCCCACATATGAAACACTTGTTATCTTGACTGATATGATATTGGAACAATTTTTCCTTTGTTCTTAATATGTCCAGAATGCCTAACCAAGCAATGAATCTATGCTTAGGGAGAGACATTCTATTCCAGATTCCTGTTGCCACTGGGGAACGTCAGCAAGGAGCTTTTAATAAGCTTTGTTGATAGAGTTAATACTATCATTGCTCCATTGATGCATACCTAGTGACTGCAACTCAGTTTTGGTTTTGCATAGACACTTCCGAATCCAGCTAGCTCCAGTTGGTGGTTGGTAGGACCACCAGTTAGCATGTTTCTACGTGATGGAAATCTTTTTATTATTTAAATTTTCATTATATGCTTATATTCTTACTTGTTTCTACTTGCATGTTGATGTGAATATATTTTACATGGATGATTATGTGATTATTAGAGAATATTTTATGTTATACTTGGAACTGGTTGAGAAATTGTTTGTTAATGCGATCTTTAATGATCAACTCAAATGTTGCCTTCTTAGATGGGCATGTAAGTTATACTAGAACCTAAAGTAGAGTTATATTACTTGCAGGTTCCGAAGTAGAATGGCTAACAACAATGACCTAGTTGCTGCTATTCGCCTTTTGGCGGAGAAATTGACTCAGGAGAGAGCTGAGCGTCTTGAGACTGCTGGGGAAATGTTTGAAAGGCTAGCTAAGGTTAAGCCACCATACTATAAGAGGCAAGCTGACCCAACCTTCTTAGAAAACTGGGTTAGGGAGTTTGAGAAACTTTTTGAGGTTGTTACCCTGAGTATATGAGAGTGGGTCAGGTTGTGCTAAATGTGAAACATGAGGCTGATTTATGATTGAGAGATAGTGGAGCTAGATTGAGTGTTGTGGAAGGATTAGGTTGGGATGCCTTTGTGATTGCCTTGAGAGGGAAATTTTACCCTGCCATTATGAGAAAGCAAAAGGCCCAAGAATTCATTAACCTTAGGATGGGTAGCATGACCATCTCTGAGTACTACAACAAATTCATAGCCCTGTCCAGATTTGCACCTGAGGTTGTAGCCACTGAGGAACTTATGGCTCAAAGGTTTGAGCAAGGCTTAACTAATGAGATACAATTGGGATTAGGAGGAGAGACCTTTACATTCGTGGATGTAGTGTATGGGAGAGCATCCCATATTTATAGACTACAATCAAGGAGAGATAAGAAAAACGTGGTGGTAGGTGAGAAGAGAAGAGATTTTAATGCTGGGGGAAACCAAGGGAATTTCAAGAGAAACCGGAATGGTAACGGGAATTTCCAAGGGAGAAACAACCAAGATAACTGCAACAAGGGTAAACTTGAGAGAGTTCATCACTGCAAAAGCTGTGACAAAAACCACCCTGGAAGAGATTGTAAGGGAGACCTAGTGATTTGTAACTACTGCCAAAAGAAGGGTCATAGGGAGTATGAGTGCTATTCTAAGCATGGTAAGGAGCAGAAAGGTCAAGGGAGTGGTAATCAGGTCAGATCAGGGTTCAACCAGTCTGGAAACCATGGTCCTAAGCCTGTAGGACAGCAGAACAACTAGGGGAATTATAGTAAGCCTGCAAGTGACAATCCCAACCAGAATAAGCCTGCAGGTAAACTTTACGTGATGAGTCGGAAGGAAACTGAGAAATCTGCCAACGTACTTTCTGGTAATTTTTCTATTAACTCAGTCCTTGTTAAAACATTATTTGATTCGGGGGCAACTTATTCTTTTATATCATCATTTGTCCTAAAGAATCTGGGGTTAGTAAATTATGAAGAAATTGTCTTGTCTATTAGTATTCCCACTCGAGAGATCATAAGGTATACCAAGTGGTTTAGAAATTTGCCTTTGAAGATAGGAGACTGTGTTTTCCATCTGACTTAATAGAATTTAATTTGGGAGACCTGGATGTGATTATCGACTGTGAGATTCAGAAGGCAGTGTTGAGAAACCCTTTGGGAAAATTGACCACCTATAGACGTTTTGGGAAACCTAAGAAGTTTGGAGTTATCTCTGCTATGCAAGTGAGGAAGTTGATGAAAAAGGGGTGTGAGTTATTCTTCTGCAGTGTACCGGATGTGAGTGAGGAAGTTGGAGTGAAGCTTGAGATGTCCCAATTGTGAACAAGTTTATGGATGTGTTTCCAAGTGAGATTTCAGGTATGCCACCTGCTAGAGCTGTTAAGTTCACCATAGACTTAGTTCCTGGAACTGCACCTATATCTAAGGCACCCTATAGAATGGCACCTCCTAAGATGAGTGAGTTGAAAATGCAATTGCAAGAACTATTGGATAAAGGTTATATTAGGCCAAGCTCATCACCTTGGGGAGCTCCTGTGTTGTTTGTGAAGAAAAAGGATGGTAGCATGAGGCTATGTATTGATTATAGGGAGTTGAATAATGTAACCATCAAAAACAAATATCCTTTGCCTAGAATAGATGATCTATTCAACCAGTTGAATGGAGCGAGTGTGTTCTCAAAGATTAACTTACGTTCAGGATATCATCAATTGAGGGTAGTTGATAAGGATGTACCTAAGACTGTCTTTCGAACGCGTTATGGTCACTATGAGTTCACTATAATGTCATTTGGGTTAACCAATACTCCTGCTATATTTATGGATGTAATGAATAGGATCTTTCATGAGTTTTTAGATAAGTTTGTAGTAGTTTTCATTGATGATATACTGATATATTCGAAGAATGAGGCTGAGCATGACGAGCACTTGAGGATCATTTTGGAGACATTGAGTAAAAAGCAATTGTATGCTAAGTTCTCTAAGTGTGAGTTCCGTTTGGAGAAAGTAGCATTTTTGGATCACTATGTGTCTAAGGAAGGAGTCTCTGTAGATCCTGCTAAGATTCAAGCTGTGAGTGAGTGGCCAAGTCCAAAGAGCGTGTCCGATATTAGAAGTTTCTTAGGTCTAGCTGGCTATTATAGGAGATTTGTGAAAGATTTCTCGAAGATAGCGAGGCCTATGACCAACTTGATGAAAAAGGAGTCAAAATTTGAGTGGAATGAAAAGTGTGAAGAAGCCTTTCAAATTTTGAAAGATCGTTTAACCTCTACACCTGTTTTGATCCTGCCAGATGGGAATGAGAGATTTGAGGTATATAGTGATGCTTCGAAGAATGGTCTAGGATGTGTGCTACAACCGAATGGTAAGGTAATTGTATATGCTTCACGTCAATTGAAACCTTATGAGGCTAACTACCCTACCCATGACCTATAGTTAGCTGCCATAGTGTTTGCATTGAAAATTTGGAGACATTACCTCTATGGAGCGACTTGTAAGATATTCACAGACCATAAGAGCTTAAAGTAGATTTTCACCCAAAAAGACCTAAATATGAGGCAAAGAAGATGGCTAGAGTTGATTAAGGATTATGACCTAGACATTCAATATCATGAGGGGAAAGCAAATGTGGTTGCTGATGCCTTGAGTAGAAAATCAAGTCATAGCTTGAGTGCCTTGATAACCCTGAGGAGTTGTGTTGAGATATGCAAAGGCTAAGCCTAGAAATCTTAAATCCCGGGGAAAGTGAGGCAAGACTTAGTGCTATATCTTTGGGTCTGTCAGTTTTCGATGAGATCAAAGAGGGTCAAGTTGGGGATGAGCACCTAGCTAAAACCAAGGAGAAAATGAAGTAAGGTAAGGAAGCTGACTTTAAGATTCATGATGATGGGAGTTTAAGGTTTAAAGGGAGGTGATGTGTACCACAGAAGTGTAATGACCTTAAGAGACACCTTATGGATGAGGGGCATAATACTCCATATTTTGTGCACCCTGGGGGTGATAAGTTGTATAAAGACCTTAAGGTTATCTATTGGTGGCCAAATATGAAGCGAGAGGTAGCTGAGTATGTGTCTAAGTGCCTAACCTGTCAGAAGGTGAAGATAGATCATAAAAGACCTTTGGGGAAGGTTCGATCCTTAGAAGTTCCTGGATGAAAGTGGGATTCTATTTCTATGGACTTTGTGACTGCCTTACCTAAAACGAGGAGTGGAAATGACACTATTTGGGTTATTGTAGATAGATTGACCAAATCCACTGTATTTATACCCATTAAGGAGACATGAAAAAAGAAGTAACTTGCTAAGACAAACATTAGGCATGTGGTGAGACTACATGGAGTTCCAAAGGATATCATTTCTGACTATGACTCTAGGTTTATTTCTAAATTTTGGAAAAAATGTCCAATTAAATCCTGGGACAACATTAAAAATGAGAACAACCATTCACCCTGCGACTGATGGTCGGACTGAGAGGACTAACCAGACTATGGAGGACATGTTGAGAGCATGTGCTATTAACTTTCAAGGTAGTTGGGAGGACCAATTAGACCTAATCGAGTTTTCCTATAACAATAGTTATCATGCGAGCATTAAGATGGCACCTTTTGAGGCATTATATGGATGGAAGTGTAGAAGCCCCAATTATTGGAACGACTTTAGTGAAAATATAGTCTTGGGGACAGATTTTATTGAGGAAACCGTTAAGAATGTCAGACTGATTCAGGCTAGAATTCAAGCTGCGCAAGATAGGAAGAAAAGTTATGCTGATGTGAAACGACGCGAGGATGAGTTTGCTATAGGTGATAAGGTGTTCTTGAAAGTATCACCCACTATGGGCGTCATGAGATTTGGGAAAAAGGGCAAGTTAAGTGCTAAGTATGTAGGGCCATATGAGATTTTAGAGCGAATTGGGAAAGTAGCCTATAGATTGGCATTGCCAATGGAGTTTGAGAAGATGCATGATGTGTTCCACATTTCCCAACTCAAACGCTATATCCCTGATGAGCGTCATGTCCTAGATCCTGAACGAGTTCAGATCGATAATAGCCTCAGATATGAGTAAAGACCTGTCAAGATTCTTGACAGGAAAGTGCATAGTACACGCAATAAGGACGTCCACATCGTAAAAGTACTTTGGTCTAACCACGAGTCTGAAGAGGCAACATGGGAAGCCAAAGATGAGATGAAAAAGAAGTATTCAGACTTATTTCTTGAGGTGAGTTACGAGGGCGTAACTCGTTTTCTTTAGGGGGGGATAAAATGGGATAAATTTCGCGCTTTTTGTCTATTATGAGATTTTGTACATTTGTATGTCTATGTTGGGCAATTTGCACATGTTAGTGCAAAAGAAGTAGATTCTCCGCATAAGAAAACGTGTTCATAAGTAACACAAGTGTTTTAAGTTAGCAAAAGTGTGCACAAGTGGCACAATTCTTTTTAAACTTTTGGAAAATATGAGTTCAAACTTTTGAAAAGTTGTGCGTTTTTGTGTCAAGTTTCTGGACGAAACTTCTTTTAAAGGGGGTAGATTGTAATCCCCCATAATTTTAAAGGATTTGATAGATATATTTTACTATTTATATATTTATATTTAAACATAATTTAGTTTCAAATGATTTATTTATTTAAATAAGGTTGACTATTTTAAAAGTCAAAATAAATTATTTTAAGGATTTGAGGAAGTTAAAAATATTTTATTTAGGCTGCTTTGAAAAAGGTTTGAAATACTAATTTGATTTGGAAAAGAAGTCTTAGTGGACTTGAGGAACCCAAGTTCTAAGTAGATTTGGAAAAAGGAGTTATCTTGATGTTAGGAGTCCTAATTTATTTATGGGAAATTCCCACTGGTAATCTTGTACTATGGAACATTTGCAATGGTAAACCATTTTTCTTTTGAGTTACAAAAATAACCCTAGACTTAGTAATATTATACAACCGTGACATTGATGATGGTTAAACCATTAGTATTATCGATTTACCTAACCCAGGTTAACCCCAACCACCACCCAGCCCACTGACATCCCACCCAACCACCATAGTCCCACCCCTCCACATAAACCTCACTCCACCTGAACACCACCCCACCACCATTGTCCCACCCCCTGAAACCAAAGACTCATCGAAATCCCAAACTAGAAAGCCTTGAAACAACTACCTATCAATCCAAAGCCCACTCCAGCCACCAAAAACACCATTTAACTACTCGAAACCTCCATATCAACAAGATAAAAGAAGAGATAATCAAGGGCGGAGCGAAACAGGCAGAGGAGGAAGGAAGACTCGAGCAAGAGACAAAGGGGAATATCACCAACACTAACAAGCCACGGCAACAACAAGAGAAACGCAACAACAGTAGCAACACCATCGTGAAGGGGGAGAGAACAGAGTGACAGTGAAGATCTGGGGAGGCAGCATCAACATCAACATGAAGGGGGAGAGAGAGTGACGGTGAAGATATGGGGAGGTAGCAACGAAATAGAAAGAGAGATGAGAAGAGAAGTCACGGGGAGGGAGTGATAAGGAGAAAGAGAAAGTCATCGGAAGGGAGAGAGTAACGGGAGTATAGTGTTTTCAGTGGAAGAGTGGTGGTGGGTGGGTATTTAGTGGGTTAGGTAGTGGTTTGGGGTTAACTTGGGTTAGGATAGTAAAAAGGTTTAACGGTCCAAGTAACGGTTTAACCATCATTAATGTCACGGTTGTATAATATTACTAAGTATAGGGTTATTTTTGAAACTTAAAAGAAAAACGGTTTACCATTGTAAGTGTTCCATAGTACAGGGTTACCGGTGGGAATTTCCCTTTATTTATCCTATTCATCATCAACTTTAATTGAGCCCAATCTCCTTTTCCTAACCCAAAAGGAAGCCTCCTTATAAATATCTTAATACCCAATTATTTTACCCCACACAAAGATTATTTTCTCTCTCCTTTATCAAAACTCATGGCCATCTTATTTCTTCTCTCTCCTCACGATTTTCTTTGTTCTTCCTTCTCTCAAGTTTTCTTTTTCTTCAAGTAACGTTTCTTCTTCAACAAGAAACGTCACAAAACCTTCAAAATCTCTGATTTCGGTGCGCAACTGCTGCTGCGTGGCCCTGTTATTTCCGGTGCCTCATTGTTCTTCTTCTTGTTTCTTTGATTGTTGGTTAATTTTTTTTCTTCTTTCTCAATTTTCCATCAAAGACTATGTTTTTATGCTTTATTTTAATGCTAATCATGATTATTGGTTTTAATTTACTGTTTTAATAAATAATCTTGATTCATGTATATTATATATTAAAAGAATAAAATTTTAAATTTGTTTATTATTTTTAGATTGAAGTTTTAATCATTAAAATATGGATCTTTAGGGTGTTAATTATTAGAAAACCATAGTAGTATGTTATAAACTATGAGATTGGTTTAAGTCATGAATTTCAGCATGTTTACATATATCTAAAGAGGATTTTATGGTTTTATAAGTTTCTGGAATTTTAGAAAAGGCTTTAATAATGGAGTTTTAAGGGTTTAATTACTAGTATGGTAGTACTATGCTAGGAGTAAAAGTAATTGAAGTTTTGATAGTAAAACAACTTTTGAATATGTTTAAAGGGATTTTAAATATTTTAAAGTTTCTGTATTTTATTCAAGAGTATTGATTTTAGTTTATATTGATTATTTTAGGCGGAGAATACGCAGCAGGTGACTTTTAAGGAACTAAAGGTGGCCTACCAACTAGTTTACACAAGGTACGCACATACCTGTGTGCTATGTGATTAGTATCATGATTTGAGGAGGTTGTAGTATCATGTATAGGAACTTTATAATTTCACATGTGATTTCTAGTATGATTGAATTCTACGTGTTTTATGCCTGTGTGCAAGCATGTTAATTATGAGATTTATTATGAGTTAAAGATTGTCATGTTTGTATGGAATTATTGATGCAAGCATGTGGATGGGAACTTTGTTTATTAATTCACATGAGGGAATTAATATATTATTGAGATTAAATCATGTTTATGTTGGAACATTTATAGGGTAATGGGTTTGAGACTCATATGGGAATGTACTAGAAGAGGAGGAGGTCTAGTATGCAAAAGATTAGAGTACATCAAGTGGCAAAATCACGTTGATAAACCAAGGGAGACAGGAGGGCCGTCGCGAGTCGCGACCAGCGCCTCGCGACTCGCGAGCTCCTTCGCGAGTCGTGGCCTGCCTTCTGCCTTGGAACGTGAAAAGATGCCTTGACGGTTTATATCCGTTGTGATGTTATGGTCTCATTTTAATGACCTTTAAGGTCCTTAAATCAGTGGATTAAAGGCCTTTGATGGGTGATTAAAATGGGGGTTATGTGATTAATTACTCTAGTCAATGAAAGGTTTATTCTTCCTATATAAACCTTGGGATTCCCATGAGTAAATGGTTAGAAGAAAAATCAGATTTTCTATACTCTAAAATACTTCTTGCTTTGCTTAAGAAAAACCTTGCATACTTCTCTTGAGTGTTCTTCACAAACACTAAACACAAGTTCTTGTTGATTCACTTAGAAGATCATCTAAGTGGATTGTTTCTCTCCATTGTATCTCATTAGTTATTTCGTGATAACCCGGTGATCCTAGAGGGGCGAAATTAAACTAATAGGAAAGCGTAGTTTCCGTGCCTTGGAGTGGGATATCCGGTTCTCTCATTGATCACACCTAACAGTTTATTCATGTGTTCCCTTACAAGTATTATTTTCACTACTTTATAAGGATTGTGGGTCTTACCTGGTAAGTTGACAAGTTATGCCTTTGAAAGATAAGATTTATTGTTGGCTAGACAAAATAACAAAGATTGAGATGAAAAGAAAGTAATCTTGGATTCTAAGTTGTGATCACTTATTAAATCCTAAGATAAAAGAGAAGTTCAGTTGTGAATGCTTGATTTGATATTGTTGCGTTACTTGTGTGTGTGTGTCTGTGTGTGTCAGAATAAGTAATAAAATGTAAATCACATAAAGTGTAACGAGGATAGTTATAGGCTTTAGACTGGCACACGTCTAGAGTTGGACATTAGGAGTTGGGGTACATGGTGAGCGTGCCATGACTTTTCTGGGTAATGGATTGATCACCATTCCTAATTTTTTCAAAAGGTCCCTCGATATCGCAGGTCATTCTGGAATATGGAGTCGCGCCCGTATTTTGTCTTCTTAGTTAAGGCATTAGTAGATAAGACAGTTCGAGTCCAATAGCTATGTACTATTCCATTAAAGTAATAAAAAGATGCTTAGAGTTTTGTTCAGTAGAAGTTGTCTGCAGAAATGTTATAGTGTTATATTATTATTTATCTCTGCATGTTATTTATTAGTATCATGTTAGGAATGCTTATGTATTAGTATGTAGTACTCAACTTTGCTGATTACGTGTTTTGTTTGTGATTGTTGATCATGGCTTTGCCTTATTGATCTTGTGATGATCCATTTTGGTAAGCAGATTCTTTATAGCATCGACATTTACAGGTTCGTAGATGTTGCATCATTGGGAATCTGGGAATGGAGAGCTTGTGTAATCTAGTATATCTTATTTTCTGCATTAGTAGGAAAGTACTTTAATAAGTTTGTTTGAGTAGACATACTTAGAGTGTTTGATTTAAAAGTACTTATTTATTTATTTATGATAATAAAGTATGAAGTTTAGTTAAATGTTTTCCGCTGTAAAATTTTGAATAAGTCGATACGTTATCACACGGGCGATAATGCTTTGGTAATTCTTTGAATTTTATATTAAAAGGTATTTCTGAAAAGAGAGAATTATCGAGGTGTTACACTTAGGCCTATCAAATTTAAATTTACTTTATTTTCATCAAAAAAAATTGATCCACTATAGTGATTATTTTTTAATTCATTATTCATCTGAATAACATGAATTATTATATATTAATAATTCCTATGTTCATAACACAAGGGAATAAAAAATTGATCAAAAGAAAGACTCTAACTCGATCCTTTTAATTTTACGATAAATGATTAATCACTTCAATATAAATTTTTTTTATCTTCATGTCTTAACCTAACATATCATACTTATATACATGAAAAAAAATTCAATTACTCATTTTCGGTCATAGCCATCTTAAATATTTAATTATCGCTTATTTACGTTAGTATAAGCCTAAATTATTGTGTCATGTCTAAATACATGATATGTCATGTCTAAATTAAAGTTGTTCATTTTTTATGACAACAAAAGTATATTCATATATTTTGCGTACATAAGAAATTGTAATTTTTTTTATAGGGCAAAAAGTTCTAAATCGAGACAACATAAGAAAAAACATAGTTAATTCTAACAAATTGAGACAATATAATAAAAATCATATTTCATTCATAATAGAAAGTCATTACAAAAAGTCTTAATACTACTTATATTACAACCTTGAATTTTCTCCTACTACTAATGGAGATAAATTACAGACAAAAACATGAAAAAAAGCATAAAAAAATAAAAATGAAAAGAACTCTAGACAAAAGAAGACATAGGAAAGGCCATGCAAAGACATGACCAAACCCAGTATTTTTGGGGAAAACCGACAAATGTGTCAGTAAATTTTGGTCGAAGTTTGACGAACTTCGCTTGTAGTTGTCGGAGTCCGGGTCTGACTCTGTCTCATCGCCACGTGGTGGTGATGCAGGGTCAGTGGAGGTGGATGAGAATGATGATGTGGGTGCGGTTGCTGATGGTGATGATAATGGTGATGGTGGTGGTATTAATGGTGTTGATGATGGAGGGAAGGGAGACATGTCGATCCTCCTCTTTTTCCTTTCACATGAGAAGGAGGAAGAAGAGGATGATGATTGAGCGGATGGAGGAGGGTTAGAGGAGGAGGATAAAGAATCATGTGGTGGTGGTGGTGATCCTGGTGCCGGAATGGGCACCACCATCGGTAGACGACAAGGTCCCGTCACCATTGGTTCTTTGCCCTTCGCAGACACTTTTTTGGATAGGAATGTTTTGCTGTTTTTTGAGGGGGGAGAGAATTTAGCAAGTGAATAAGAATTTAGTATGGCTCACCTTATATAGAAAAAAATTGACTGTTGGAGCCACCCAATTAATGAAGTGGTACTTAATTTTAGTTGGTGAAAATGGTGTCATTTTCTTGAAAGAAATAAAAAAAATCCAAATAATTTGTCTATTCTTAAAGCGTGTATTAGTTGAAACGAAAATTGTGGCCAAATTAAATTTAATAAAAATAGAGAAGCAGATCGATAAAATTATATAATCAACTACGTCAGCTTGTACCAATCTAAAAAGAGTACTCGATGACTTATGTATCGTCTCTGGTCAACTAATTAATTTCCACAAATCATCGATCATCTTCTCCAAAAAGGTCAACCAGCCTCGTAAAATGGCTTTAGCTAGCCATTTTAACATGCTCCCTAATTCGTCCCTGGGCAGATATCTTGGAATATTCTTCACCGTCCTTCTAAAGCTAATCTCGCCCATATTGTCCAAAAAACAGAGCAAATAATTAATTTGCGGGAATCTGGCTTCCTCTCCAAAACAAGGAGATTAACTATGATCCAGACTAACCTCGAGGCCCTATCGACATATACACGCGCCTCAACTATGTTGGCACCTGACATTGCTACCTCTATTGATTCTCTTCGCATGAAGTTTTTCTGGCGTCAAAATAAGGAAAAAATACAACCTCACTAATTACCTGGAAAATATCTACAGACCAAAATCCCAAGGGGGTTTAGGGCATAAAAAAACTTTGCCAATGAATAAAACATTTATTGCAAAACTTGGTTGGAAAATTCTCATCGAACCTAATAATTTTTGGTATTGCTATCTAAACAAAGTGTAAGAGTCTAATAATGATGAACTGCAAGTCTACAACTAGGAATTAGAGGACAATTATATATGAATGATTGCCTCTATTTTATTTATTTGAGAGTATTGATTTAAGATGAAGACATAGGACTTTGGTAGGACATGTCAATATGAACCGTCTTCTTTTTGTGATTTGCTGAATAAGATGAACTCTGTATCTAATGAATTTGTCTCTGCTCTATTCTTCTGAATGTTGATTGCTACTGTAACTGATACATTTCTTACATGTTAATTTTTCTCTTCCATCCATTTTCTCAGATTGTAAAAGATTGCATATGGTCATTTGAACAAGAACAAGCTCCTGAATGTATTGGTAAAGATTCCTTATTGGCCTCTGCAAAAAATGGTCTGGCTGTAAAGATTCTTAGCAAAGGCAAAGAAGTTCTGGATGAACCAGTAGTTGACAATGCAATGAACCGCCAGAAAGGTTAGCTATTGTTTGATCATCCTTCATGAGACCAAAAAGTGTGTTAAGGTTTTGATAGTTGCAGTTTCCTGTTGCAGGATGGGAGAGAATGGTTCTTCAGATCCTGTTTCTTGGTCCATCCAATTTGTTAGAACCAAATGCTACATTTGCTCAAATGTCCCAGAAGCTGATTGTTTCGCCTATAGTAAAAACATTGGTCTTCAGCAAAGTTCCTGAAAAGGTAATGTTGTTTGCTTTTTATTTCCTTTTGTGTAAAGTAATAACCTTTTGTCAAGGGTCATTTGCTTTCTTTCCTTCTTTCCAAAGTAATAACCTTTTTTCCAGGTTATTTGCTTTCTATCCTTTTTCTTCTATTTGTGAGTGGGTTACTTATCTTAGGCTCAAGCCACTTTGTAGGAGGAAATAGGGGGTAGCCTATGGGATGGGCTAGCTCTCAACCCCTTCACATAGGGTCCTATGCCCCTGGATCCTGTGGTAGCTCTTACCGAGCTAGCTCTACACCACCTCTGGGTGATGTTGAACAGAATTTAGTTTCTTTTGTGGTGCAAACATGTCTTATTAATTTTTTGGTGTAAAGTTTTCGAACACATGCAGAAACCAGCTACATCTCTTTGTTATATTCACTTGTGATCAGAAATGTTCAACATGATATGATAACAAACTCAATCAGCAGCAAGCATGAATCATAGTGAAAGGAAAAAAATTGACAATGACAATTACTGATGATAGGGTTCCATGATTATGATAATTCTGTTTCCTGGTAATAGGGGAGTTGCTTGATCATGGGAAGCTGTTCTATGATGCTAGGCATAGAATCTATTTGAATTTAAAGAGATGTCCTTGCAGATTATAAGTTTTTCACTATAACCAACTCACTCAAATATGGCAAACTATTTTATATTTGCTATTTGCTGGAATGCGAAAGTCTCAATTTATAGTCAAGGATACAACGCAAACGCTCTTTTCGCCAGCCATGCAGACCCTGCATTATGACTGCTTTCAGTTGAGCTATTTGTTTAGTTTGTCAATCTATCTGAAGTGGGTGATAGTTTCTAGTGATGCAAGTTGATGTAAGATGGATGGTTAAATAGCCTAAGACATCACACTTTTGAATGGAAGAAAATTAGAAGGTATTTTCTAGTGGACATCCTTCCCTTTACTCACAAGCTCTCAAGCAACTTCTGATCTCAGCGGCTATAGTTGTAAAATATATTCAGTATATATCCCTTACATATTTGAAGAAGCTATTTAAACATTTGTCTTTTTATCTTTTCTCCATTTTAAGTATTTTCTTATATCAATACTGTAAGGAAATTTTGAGTGTAAGTTCACATTTTGGAAAACTCTAGTAATAATATAAAGTTGGAGGTGAAGAGCTAGTAGAACATTGAAGTTGTCACTTCTTTGATGGGATCAGAGGGGTAGATGAGAGTGTGCAAGGAGCCTAACAGCACAAGGCTTCCAAAATTATAAAGGTCCCAAAATATATTATTTTGAAAATTCATACTTCATACCGGGACCCCAAAATTTTAAAGACGGCCCTGGATGGGCATGTAAGGAGTTTTCTTTGATTATGCTATGTCCCTTTAAGATTGCTCTATGGGAGTACATTTTTACGTTTTGCTTAGGTGGAGTTGATGAGAGAAAAAAATTGAAGTGATGCATGTGACAGTAATTAATGTGGTAGACTGGTAGTCCTTCATTACCATTTATGGTATGGGGTAAATTCAAAGGGATGTATAGAAACAAAATTGGGGGCAAACTGATGATGTTTACACTTGGACCAATGCTGTCAATATTATTAGAGGAAATGTGCCTTAGTGTACACAAAACACTAATACCATGAGGATTACTATAGGCCTGTTCTCCTCAGCTTATTTTCAGTTCAGCTCAATTCAGTTCAGCAATGGACAATACTTTTACTCTCACATATCACTATTCATTTCTGTTCAGTTCACTTTAATTCAGTTCAATTCAGTTCAGTTAAGGTGTTTTATGCCAAAGAGAACATGCCCTATCTGAATCTCTATTCTATATGTCAAGAGGCGTAGAACACCAAAAAATAGAAAAAAAAAAGAGTTTATATTTACTTTAGTTAAAAAATAAAAAAGTGAAAATAGAAAAGTGAACTATCTAATTAATTAGAAAAGTAAAAAAGATGAGAAAAAAACATTACAAAAAGAAAAACAGTCAGCAATTTAAAAATTCTTAATTTATTAGATATAATAAACAATTAATTTAATTTTCTACCTTCCTAAAAAAAAAAAAATTTTTTCACATATTTTCGCATGCATCTTGTGTATATAAAACTAGTTTCCTTTAATAAAACTAGAGACAAAGTTTAGACAATTCCTATATTCTTTTTTTGTATATCATACATCCATAATTCTACTTATATTGGTCATAAAAACAAGGGCTATAGATCAGTATTCGTTTACACTCGTGCCAATTATTTTTAATCCTTACATCTCCTACTATTGGTAGGGTGACAGCCAGCTTCGGTATGTTGGGGAATATCATTATTGCCGAATCTAACGCCTATATTGCATTCGCGGGTAAAAGAATGATTGAGCAAACATTAAATAAGACATTAAGAGTTGGAGATAAGCTAACTCGAACTGCTAATATCCGCCACAAGATAAACCACCGTCTCTTAGACCCCGACTGACTAATTGGCGTTCAACTAAGCAATAAAATTGTGTGGTGAATGGTGGCAATATGAAGCAATTCACCGAATTTATGGTACAATTCTATCTATGATTGTTAACTTCTCTTTTTGTTTTCAGTTGACTTTTGACTCTACTCTAGTTTCAAATTTCAACTTCAATTTTCTTAGGTGGAGTTGATGAGAGAAAAAAAATTGAAGTGATGCATGTGAGAGTAATTAATGTGGTAGACTGGTAGTCCTTCATTACCATTTATGGTATGGGGTAAATTCAAAGGGATAAATAGAAACAAAATTGGGGTCAAATTGATGATGTTTACCTTTGGACCAATGTAGTCAATATTATTAGAGGAAACATGCCTTAGTGAACACAAAATACTAATACCATGAGGATTAATATAGGCCTGTTTTCCTCAGCTTATTTTCAGTTTAATTCAGTTCATCTCAATTCAGTTCAGTTCAATTAAATTCAGCTCTGGACAATACTTTTACTCTCACATATCACTATTCATTTCAGTTCAGTTCACTTTAATTCAGTTCAGTTCAGTTAAGGTGTTTTATGCCAAAGAGAACATGCCCTATCTGAATCTCTATTCTATATGTCAAGAGGCGTAGAACACCAAAAAATAGAAAAAAAATAGAGAGTTTATACTTACTTTAATTTTAAAAAAAAAGAGAAAATAGAAAAATGAACTATCTAATGTAGAGATGTCAAAAAGTGGGCCGACCCACGAGTGAACCCGCATGCGACCCAGACCCAACCTGTTCCGAGCCGAGAGTGGTCGGTTGGAAAGCCGACCCATTCCGACCCAGTGTTCACCCGTGCCCAGTTTAACCCGTGGAATTGGTAACCCAACCTGAATTGGGCCGACCCAGTTTGACCCGTGCCCAGTTGCACCCGTGAACAACGACCCAGACCCAACCTGTTTCCGACCCAAAATAACTCGCACCCAACTTCACCCGCCAATGACCCAGTTAAACCCACCCAGTTACCACCCAACCCAGTTACCACCCAACCCAGTTGTGACCCAACCCAGTTAGCAATCAACCCAGTTGTGACCCAACCCAGCTATTACCGACCCAGTTGTGACCCAACCCAGTTATGACCCAACCTAATTTCGACCCAACCCAGTTACCATCTGACCCAAGTAAACCCGACCCAACACCATTCCAACCCAATACAACCCGACAATGATTAAATAAGTACTTATTTTGGTCAATTTATATAATTTTTGAACATAAAATATTTCGTCATTTTTTTTGGTCAAAGTAATTGACAAATATTATTTATCAAGACATAAATACATAATTAAGATGTCTATAATTTGTAACCATCGCATTTAAATTTGAAAACCCCAATATTCAACCCCCAAATTCCTTCGTTATACATAATTGTAGTTTACAAAATTGATACATTGGGGTCATATTAATAGTTCAAAACTAATACATTGGAGTCATATTAATAGTTGTTCAAAACATTAAGATTTAGGTTGAATTAGCGTGTTGAAAGAAATCAAGAAAGTTGTATCAGCACGAAAGTTTTCAGGAACCAAGTACAACAAGCTCGGGCCCTTATAACTTAAGGTCTATTGAATCAAGTCCCTTTATTGAATCAAGTCAGTATATGCTAACTATGTTTAACCAAATTTATGCAAAGCGCATTAGGAAATCCTTTTTTGTCCAAGATCACATTGGGCAACTACTTCCTTTGATCATACTTTGTAAACTCTATACTATAATAATATTACATTCATGATACAAAGAATGTGATGATAACTCAAGCAGACAACAATTTTCATCTCCTAATTTTCATCAAAGTAATCAGGGATTAATTTGTGCCAAGTTGTTTTAAACCTGCTACCAAATCCCCAATGGGTTGCTCCCTCATTCTCGACACTCCATCAAGTACATAGCTGCAAAACCAAGATCAGGAGAAATCAAATTCTAAAGCCACAAGGATGTTGATGATTCATGGAAATATAGCCCAGAATTGATCAAAATATATCCCCAAAAATCAAAATACTTTTTATCTAAACTGTCTCTTTTCGAAGTAACCTTGGCTGTTGTAGTAACAGAAAAATGGCTACAGAAAAATGGCTGCTACCATAAAAAACAAATAAAGCTCTTAAATAAGCAAGCAAATTGTTTTTAGGTGAATTAAAAAATACTCCTAGCAATTTTGACCAAAGAAGTAAGAAAAAGAAGGATAAATGTTTTGGCTCTTCCAAAATCCAAAAGAAACACATATGGGAATTCAATACTTTTGAAACAAAATAGTACCTGCGTATTGAAAGAAAAAGCATAAGTTAGTTGCAAAAGATTTTGACTTGGTTTGCATCACATTCGTCCAACTTTTAAAATAAAAAATAAAAATCTGCCACCTTTCTTTTCACCACTATTTACTCTTCCAGATGAACTCCCATCTACCATCATCAAACCTCGTCTTTGCCACTATTTACATTATATTTTGTTAGTTGCAACCACTTAGTTCGATAAATTCCTCATCTTTGCCACTTCATAGCTCCTGCAAATCAATGGGCATTGACACAATTTAGTAGAAGAAATGAAGGGTTTCCCCTAATTACCGAAGAGGGAGACAAGCTTTGAACAAAATGGGAGTTGAAGATATCTGCGAGGGCTTTGAGGAGTGAGATTGGAATGCATTATGGGAACTTAGATCTGAATGAGAGGAGAGAAATATCAGAAAGAGGCGAAAAATGAGGGGAAGTTTTAAAAAGGGTTTATATAGTAGGGAATTTTAGGCTTAGTTTTTAGGTATAATCTGAACCGTTGGATTTTGAGAGTAAATGGCTGAGATTTTAGAGAGTTGATTTTAGATTTCTGATTTTAGAGATTGAAGAAATGAATGGTTCAGATTTAGTATTGACTAATCTATGGTGTCAAACCATGATCCTTGATTTATTTTTTTGACCAATGAACATCAAGAGTGACCAAGCACATGGATTTCAAAATATCAATGGTTGGATTTACTCTTTCTCAAATCAAATGACTAAGGTTATGACAAGTTTAAGTATTCTTTTTTCTAATATTTAACTTTATGATTCTTCATTTTCTAATACTGATTTGTAATTCTAGTATTGATTTGTAAATTTGTTTAGTAATTAGTAATATTATAAATTAATAAAAATTATAAACTTTAGAAGTTTAATTATTATTTTTAATATTAAACAAGATGATTCATGTATAAATGATTATGAATGATGTGAAAGTATAAACTGCTAAGTATGATTATTTAAGTAATGAAATAGACAAATTTTTAGTATGACTTTTGATTAAGATCTACAACGATACATATGATTAAGTTGCTATAGGACGATATGTATAGCAACTTTGGATCTTACTATCTTTTAATATCCAAAGCTGAAACATCAACGATGAAAGTCGATCAATCTATTCTAAATATGCTTCAATTATTGTTAAAACCGTGTAATAACATCGATATATTGACTATGAGCTACTTTCATAGCTTCAATGTTTCATGTTCATCCTCTAGCGATATAGTGTATGATTATGTATCATCTTCATATGACATATTCGATTAAGTGATTAACATTGATCATTGTTACTTGTTGAGTTGTTCCATGAACGATGAAAAGTCGAACAATTTTATAATTACGAATTAAGATACTTTCATTAATGATTTAATGTCAACCTAATTCTTTAATTCTCTCTTTTTGTTGCTATATAGTAACTGATTCAAACTTGAGAGTGAGTAAGTCACTAACTAACAAAATGTTTAAGTTTAATAGTCTATTAACCCTAACACTATAAGTCTATAATCAATAATCCTTATGGTTGTTAGTTGTTACTTGTTACTTGTTAGATGTTAGTTGTTACTTGTTACTTGTTACTTGAATACATATGCAATCATGAATAAGAATAACTAAATAAGTGAATAACTAATCAGCGATACTTAGGCAATAGGTCAATTACCAATAACCAATAATGGTGAATGGCCCAATAATATAAGTATAACTTATAAGTCTTACTTTAGTAACATTTCAAATTAGTAATATAAGTATCAAACTATTAATGATTCAATGTATTATTAAAAAATTCACAATGACTCAATCACAATATCAGTATAATTACAGATTACTATAATATATCACTATAAGTATAAAGTATAATGACTATAATCTATACTACAATATCACAATATCACATGTTATAAGTTTATAACAATCTCGACCCAAATCAATACGCCACGGCGCTGCCGGTTCGATATTTAGTCGTTCCAAGAACCAAGTCCTATCGAGATCCGATTTATGCCGACCCAAGTTGAAATCCGATTTATTCTAACCCAAGTCCCAAGTCATTCCGATAGTCGATTTCTTGAACACTCAATTAATTCTGAAGGTCGCGATCGATTTATTCTGACCCAATTCATTCCGATATCGATTTCTTCCGACCCAAGTAATTCCGAAAGCCGCATTATTCCCACCCAAGTTATTCCGATATCAATTTATTTCGACCCAAGTAACCCGAAAGCCGATTTATTCTGACCCAAGTAATTCCGAAAGCCGCATTATTCCAACCCAAGTTATTCCGATATCGATTTCTTTCAACCCAAGTAACCTGAAAGCCTATTTCTTCCGACCCAAGTAATTCCGAAAGCCGAATTATTCCGACCCAAGTTATTCCGATATCGATTTCTTCCGACCCAAGTAACCCGAAAGTCGATTTCTTCCGACCCAAGTAATTTCGAAAGTCGAATTATTCCGACCCAAGTTATTCCGATATCGATTTCTTCCGACCCAAGTAACCCGAAAGCCGATTTCTTCCGACCCAAGTCATTCCGAAACCCGATTTCTTCCGACCCAAGTCATTCCGAAAGCCGATTTCTTCCGACCCAAGTTATCCGAAAGCCGATTTCTTCCGACCCAAGTCATTCCGAAAGCCGATTTGGACCGACTTCACCTCATTCCATTCCGACCCAAATTCACCCAACCCAGATACCGGCCGACCCAGTCTCACCCGACCCAATTCCGACCCAGTTCCGAGATCCCCTCACCCAGTTTCACCCGACCCAAGCTCACCCGACCCACCCAGTTCCGACCCATGACACACTGTCACCCAGATTATTCCGACCCAAATCATTCCGACCCAGTTTGGGTCAACCCAAACCCAGCCAGTGACCCAGATTGACACCTCTAATCTAATGAATTAGAAAAGTAAAAAAGATGAGAAAAAAACATTACAAAAAGAAAAACAGTCAGCAATTCAAAAATTCCTAATTTATTAGATATAATAAACAATTAATTTAATTTTATACCTTCCTAAAAAAAAATTAATTTTCTACATATTTTCGCATGCATCTTGTGTATATAAAACTAGTTTCCTTTAATAAAACTAGAGACAAAGTTTAGCCAATTCATATATTCTTTTTTTGTATATCATACATCCATAATTCTACTTATATTGGTCATGAAAACAAGGGCTATAGATCAGTCTTCGTTTACACTCGCGCCAATGATTTTCAATAATCCTTACATCTCCTACTATTGGTGGGGTGACAGCCAGCTTCGGTATGTTGGGGAATATCATTATTGCCGAATCTAACGCCTATATTGCATTCGCGGGTAAAAGAGTGATTGAGCAAACATTAAATAAGACATTAAGAATTGGAGATAAGCTGACTCGAACTGCTTATATCCGCCACAAGATAAACCACCATCTCTCAGGCCCCGACTGACTAATTGGCGTTCAAGTAAGCAATAAAATTTTGTGGTGAATGGTGGCAATATGAAGCAATTCACCGAATTAATGGTACAATTCTATCTATGATTGTTAACTTTTTTTGTGTGATCAACGATCAACTTTCTTCTTTATGTTGATCAAAAGGTCTTGAGGATATAAATATGTTAAGAGTATAAAAAAGTGGAACTAATATCGAACTAGTTACACATTTTCAATTGCTGCAACTGTTCCTTTAGATTAATATTAGAATTTTTTGCATGCTATGCGTGCGAGTCATATTAACGTTTTCAATTAGTTATATATCAGTTTTACAATTTTTTTTTGATTCGAACATGCATTTATAATTATTTTTAAAAAAAATATTCTTAAATCAATATTTCATAGATTTTTTTAGTTATTTTTCATCAATATTCAATTATAATATTGAGAGAAGGAAATACAAAGGAGAATAAAGTTTGAGATCAAATAAAGTGGAAAAAATTTGTGTATCAGGTTCAATTATTGAATATTAGTAAAGTGAAAGAGTTTGATTTATATAATAGAGATTACCGAATAATAAACATCATTTAGGTTTTGAAATATTATCAATATAATTATTAATATGAAGTTCAAGTTTTTATTTTTTCTTCTAATTGTGTCAATCAAGTTACAGGAGATGCAAAAGGGCTGTTGCTAGGCTGAATAATCCCCCTGTCATGCATTTCTTGCACTAACTGCTCAATCACATCTCTTTGTTATAAGGGATACCTATAGGGTCTAATGTTAACAGAAGAGACATTAGGTAAAAGAGGAATTTTATGATCAAATACTCTATGAGGAGGAAGGTCTATAGGGTCCTCAAAGACTGTGTTATACTTTGTTTGAGCTGATCCAATTCATCACTTTCACATTGTACCTGATTGTAACAAGTTTGGACAGAACAGTCCATTAATTGCAAAAAACAAAGATGAGAAGCTGAGTGAAAAGCTTTTTCACATGTTTTGCCTTCCAAAACCTTCACTCTACCCGGTTGAGTGCCTCTTAGTACAAAAGATTCACTATTTTATCAGAGTTTTTCACACATATGTAAGAAGAGGAAATCATTATCCTTAATTTAATATTTAGTGCAAATTATTTCAAATTCAATTCTACTGTTAACTTGTACATTCAATATATATGACAAGTAGGAAGAAGAAAAAATTGTTTTATATATATGACCATTTAGGGCCTGTTCTCCCCAGCTTATTTTCAGTTCAATTCAGTTCAGTTCAGATCAGTTCAGTTCAGACCAGTTCAGTTCAGCTCAGCTCTTGACAATACTTTTACTCTCACATATCACTATTCATTTCAGTTCAATTCAATTCAGTTCAATTCAGTTTAGTTTAGTTAAGTTCAGATCAGTTCAGTTCAGCTGTTTTATGCCGAAGAGAACAAGCCCGTAAATTTATTAAGGTTAAATCAGAACTTTTGTAGGGAATACCATCTTCTTCCCCCTTCACTTATATAATAGAATTTACTTCGTATTGGTGATAAGGGAATAAGAAGCTTTATAAAGTAAAGATCCAAATGTCCATGTCAAAAAAGTGATTGCAATGGTTCAAGCTCATGGAAAATACTTCGTGTTAACTGTAAAACAAAAGAAAAGAAAAAGAGACTATTTATATTTCCTTCTCTCAATATTATAATTGAATATTGATGAAAAATAACTAAAAAAATCAATAAAATATTGATTTAAGAATATTTTTTTTAAAAAAATTATAAATGTATGTTCGAATAAAAAAAAAATTGTAAGACTGATGAATAACTAAATGAGAAAAAAACGTTAATATGACTCGCACGCATAGCATGCAAAAAATTATAATATTAATCTAAAGGAACAGTTGCAGCAATTGAAAATGTGTAACTAGTTCGATTATAATATTTTTCATCAATAGTCTCTTTTTCTTTTCTTTTGTTTTACAGTTAACACGAAGTATTTTCCATGAGCTTGAACCATTGCAATCACTTGTTTGACTTGGACATTTGGATCTTTACTTTATAGTGCTTCTTATTCCCGTATCACCAATACGAAGTAAATTCTATTATATAAATGAAGGGGGAAGAAGATGGTATTACCTACATAGTTCTGATTTAACCTTAATAAATTTAAATGGTCATATATATAAAACAATTTTTTCTTCTTCCTACTTGTCATATATATTGAATGAACAAGTTAACAGTAGAATTGAATTTGAAATAATTTGCACTAAATATTAAATTAAGGATAATGATTTCCTCTTCTTACATATGTGTGAAAAACTCTGATAAAATTAGATTGACGATATAACTTGATTGAAACAATTAGAAGAAAAAATAAAAAATTGAACTTCATATTAATAATTATATTGATAATATTTCAAAACCTAAATGTTGTTTATTATTCGGTAATCTCTATTATATAAATCAAACTCTTTCACTTTACTAATATTCAATAATTGAACCTGATACACAAATTTTTCCACTTTATTTGATCTCAAACTTTATTCTCCTTTATATTTCCTTCTCTCAATATTATAATTGAATATTGATGAAAAATAACTAAAAAAATCAATGAAATATTGACTTAAGAATATTTTTTAAAAAAATAATTATAAATGTATGTTGGAATCAAAAAAAATTGTAAGACTGATGAATAACTAATTGAGAAAAAAAACGTTAATATGACTCGCACGCATAGCATGCAAAAAATTCTAATATTAATCTAAAGGAACAATTGCAGCAATTGAAAATGTGTAACTAGTTCGATATTAGTTTCACTTTTTTATACTCTTAACATATTTATATCCTCAAGACCTTTTGATCAACATAAAGAAGAAAGTTGATCGTTGATCACACAAAAAAGTTAACAATCATAGATAGAATTGTACCATTAATTCGGTGAATTGCTTCATATTGCCACCATTCACCACAAAATTTTATTGCTTACTTGAACGCCATTAGTCAGTCGGGGCCTGAGAGATGGTGGTTTATCTTGTGGCGGATATAAGCAGTTCGAGTCAGCTTATCTCCAATTCTTAATGTCTTATTTAATGTTTACTCAATCACTCTTTTACCCGCGAATGCAATATAGGCGTTAGATTCGGCAATAATGATATTCCCCAACATACCGAAGCTGGCTGTCACCCCACCAATAGTAGGAGATGTAATGATTATTGAAAATCATTGGCGCGAGTGTAAACGAAGACTGATCTATAGCCCTTGTTTTCATGACCAATATAAGTAGAATTATGGATGTATGATATACAAAAAAAGAATATATGAATTGTCTAAACTTTGTCTCTAGTTTTATTAAAGGAAACTAGTTTTATATACACAAGATGCATGCGAAAATTTGTAGAAAATTAATTTTTTTTAGGAAGGTATAAAATTAAATTAATTGTTTATTATATCTAATAAATTAGGAATTTTTGGATTGCTGACTGTTTTTCTTTTTGTAATGTTTTTTTCTCATCTTTTTTACTTTTCTAATTAATTAGATAGTTCATTTTTCTATTTTCTTTTTTTTTTTAATTAAAGTAAGTATAAACTCTCTATTTTTTTTCTATTTTTTGGTGTTCTACGCCTCTTGACATATAGAATAGAGATTCAGATAGGGCATGTTGTCTTTGGCATAAAACACCTTAACTGAACTGAACTGAATTAAACTGAACTGAACTGAAATGAATAGTGATATGTGAGAGTAAAAGTATTGTCCAGAGCTGAATTGAATTGAACTGAACTGAACTGAATTGAGCTGAACTGAATTAAACTGAAAATAAGCTGAGGACAACATGCCTATATTAATCCTCATGGTATTAGTGTTTTGTGTTCACTAAGGCACATTTCCTCTAATAATATTGACAACATTGGTCCAAAGGTAAACATCATCAATTTGATCCCAATTTTGTTTCTATTCATCCCTTTGAATTTACCCCATACCATAAATGGTAATGAAGGACTACCACACCTCTTTTTGATTGAAAATTCTAATTAATTTCGTGAATTTATTGTGTCAATCTATTTTGTCAAGTTATTAATGGTGATTGCACATTGTATTTTTGACTTTTATTCTATATGACAAGTTGCATTGATTATCATTTTTTTTATTTTTTTATAAAAATAAAACGTTATTTTAGATTATTAGAGGTTATTCTAGTCATTTTTAAAAGGGGACACCACACCTCTTTCCTTGACTTATTTTAGAGATATAGTCACCCTAAAAATGAACTAAACTCACCCTAAAACTAATCAAAGTTACCTTAAAACTAATCAGAGTTACCATTATATTAATCAAACTTACCCCTATATTAACCAAAGTTACCCTAAAATTAACAAACATTAAGCTTATATATCCATCAAAGTCACCTTAAAATTAATTGAAGTTTCACTTATATTGATCAAAATTACACTTACATTAATAAAAAAATTACTCTAAAATTAATTAAATTTATCCTAAAAATGAACTAAAGTCACCCTTAAACTAATAAAAGATTTCCTTAAATTGATTTATGTTACTTAAAACTAAAACAACCTTATTCTTCAATGTGACCTGTAATGATTTAACTCTATGGAAAGTAAAATTGAAAATTCTATAGCTTTACGGCTTGATCAATTCTCCTCTCTTAATTTGTTTACCTGGTATAGTGATATTGTCTTTGAAAGACATGCAAAAACAAGACAGAAGGAAAAGGAAAAAGAGAGACAATGAATATAGTACAACACTATGGTAAAACTTGTCTTTTCAGTCTTTTGCTTTTTCATATATTTGGTGTTTTGGGCCTTTGGCTTTTATTTCAATTTCCTTTAGCTTTATTATTTCTATTTTATATTGATTGTAGAGTAGCTGAGGTGACCATCATTTCTTGCCTACTATTGTTGTTTCTTAGTTTAAGCTATTGTAGAGAATATATTTTAGGAAGTTGGCTAAAAATAGAGTTGTATCTTAGCTAGGTTTCCTAATTATTGTATCACATATATTGTGATTGTGATTATATTAATGATAAGGTCAAAATTTTACCTTAATTCTACTTGGTATCAAAGACTATTTTAATTTTTTCTTTTCTGTCTCTCGGCTGCTACGGTGGTTTATGGTGCCCAGCCCACGCATCCAGCACCACCACCTTTTACATCCATCAATATAAACTCGTCGTTTTACCTCGGCACTGGTGACTAGCCAAGGGATCTTATTATCCCGATTCGGTTGCGTCATGATAATTACGATGGTTAGTCGTCTGACATCTAGATGGCACTCGAAACTCGCCACAAATTTGTATTTCTCGACGGTACCATCACCGAGGTTGTTTGACCATACACGACCACGGATTGGACGACAGTTAATGCCATGTTGATCTCATGGATCACGAATACCGTTGATCCCAAGGTAAAGAGTACTTTATCAAAATTTCTCTAATTTTATTTTTGTTTCTTTCATAATTTATACATCTAAGAACTTAATTTATATCTCGCTAATAATTAATATTTCACATGACCTAATATATTATGGTATAGTCTTGAACATTGCCAATTAAAAAATATTCAAAATTCTTTGCTCTACCATTTTTTTCTACTTGCTTTGTGATCTTATATATTCTATTTTTCCTATAATATTATTTACACTTTTATTCTTAATCCTTCTCACAAAACTAGCTAATTATACTTTTATTTTGAAACTGATCCCACTATTATATTGATTCATGTTGTTAATTTTCGCTACTAAAAAAGTGAGGTCTCCTACTCTCTATGATTCATATAAATATATCTCACTACCCTGTATCATATTTACTTGTTCAAAATATTGTATGATGTCTGTAACATGTCTTATCTCATCTAATATGAGATCGATGGATTCAAGCAATATTATATATATAACTATTTGAATTTATGCATGATCTAAAAATGTACATTTTAATAGAAAATTAATGCATTGATTTTGGTATTACCCCGTATAAAAAAAATTCCAAGGTATGCCTCTGGCTTTACATAACACGTCAATTCTAACTCCAGCATTGTTTGCTATTTTTATTGTAGCTAGGAAAACTCTTATATATATAATGATTCTCTAATCTTACTTAGCGTCTGACTGGGTAATCACTGATAGCGGAAAACATTGATAATACTTTATGCAAACTAATTAATCTTGTCTACAATCATGCTCTTTAAATGTACAGCTCAACCAAGGAGGCTACGAGATGGTGTTTCATTATGATCAGTTGCACTTGGAGAAGGTATAGAAAGATCTGGCGTAAGTCCCTCAGCTTCTTCACTAGTGTTATTAGCACGCCGAATGAGCATTAACTTAGCCACGACATCCTTCATGGTAGGGCGGTCCTCAGCTCGTATGGAAACACAACACAATGAGACATTTAAGGTTTCTTGCATCTCAAGAAGTATACGAGGATCATCAAACAACTCTATGAGGTTTTCGTCAAGAATTTGTGTAGGATCAACGTTTCTTCGTATCTGATCTTCTACCCATTGAACAAGGCTTGACCCCTCAGGAAAATTGTTTAATGGATGCTTTCCTGTCAAACTCTCAATAGCAAGCACACCAAAGCTATACACGTCTCTTTTCTCCGTAATTCTTGGCATTAAACCAATTTCTGTACCACCAAAAAAATGCAAAATAATTAACAATCGCATAAAACTTTATTATATCTAAGCATACAAAAATGGTTGTGAATAAAGAGCGTACCAAGTGACATGTATCCATAAGACCCACATAAGTTGGGTCTTTGATCCATCTCCAAATCAGAAGTAGCAACAGCTAGTCCAAAATCAGCCAGATAAGGCTCATAATCTGGTCATAATAATACATTCAAGCTTTTGACATCCCTATGTATTATTGGAGGCTCGCAGTCATGGTGCAAATAAGCAAGTGCATGAGCCACCCAAACAATCAAGTATGTTATATCGAATTTCCCATTTTTCCCCTACATGCATTTGTCGTCTCAGCATCATGAAGGAGCGAGCTTAAGCTTCCATGTGGTATATAATTAAAGAACAAGAGCTTGATTTTCCTATTACATGCCCACCCTAGAAGCGTAACTATATTCCTGTGGCGGATATAGCTTTGAATTTGGATTTCTAAGCTGGACACCTCTCTTTCTTCTGTTTCTATCATTTTCTTTACAGCTATTGTCTCCCCGTTAGGCAAACGTACCCTATATACACCTCCGGAGCTTCCAAATCCAATCACATTTTCCGAGTTTAAGTTATTTATTACATATTCAATTGAGAGGTGAGTATTTTGGAAAAGCGTCAGATTCCAACCATACTCCTCAATCAAATGTCGATCAAACATTTTTATTCTAGCATAAAACTTTTTGTACATTATGACTGCCAATAGTGTTAGAAGAACCCCACCAATGCACAACAAGATTAAACCAATCAACTTCATGGTGGAATGGTGGACATGTTGATCAGTTGGATGCACTGGCCAATTGAGGTTCTTATTTCCAACAAGATTACTTGGAGGGAGTTCGTGAAATAGAAGGGTATTGGGCACATCGCCAGAACAATTATTAAACGAGACATTTAATAGGACAAGGCTTGCTAGATTTGTAAAGACATCTAATTTACCACTAAGTTGGTTATGAGAAAGATCTAATGATGTTAGCTTTTCTAAGCCAGATAATTGAAATGGAACCTGACCTGACAATAGGTTGATGCTAAGGTTCAAAGAGATTTCCAAAGAAGAGAGTTGACTGAGTTCTTCTGGAATCTGGCCTCTGAAGTGGTTCTTTCCCAAGTCCAACAACAATAACTTATCGCAATATTTTATTTCGTGAGGAATTTCACCATAAATTCTATTATTGCTCACAATAAATTCTGTCAAATTTTTTAAAGAGAAAATTGATGTTGGTAGCATACCTTCAACTTTATTGCTTGATATGTCTAGCAACTGTAGACTCCTCGGTAACTCATTAGGTATGGGACATGTGATCACATTCATACGAGCGTTGAAATATTCTAGGCTCGAGCAACCCGACAACATAGGTGAAATGCTCCCTCCGATGTGATTCTCACTTAAATCAAGGAAATACAACTTCTTCAATTTTCCTAGTTCCTCTGGAATATCACCACTCAATTTATTTTCATTTATCTCCAAGTATGACAAATTTTCCAGGTTTCCAATTTCAGGATGTAAAAACCCTGATAAATTATTTGATGTTAAAACCAACGCGGTGAGATTTCTCATACCATATATCTTCATGGGTATAATACCAAACAAGCTATTGAAGGAGAGATCAATCACTTGCAGGTTCTCACATTCACCAAGACTTTCTAGATTCCCAGATAAGCTTGTTATTTTCCCCGTCGAAAATAATCAAGCTCTTTAAGTTGTGAAATTTGCAAGGGAAGGAGAAAGTGAGACAAAAGAAGTATTGTGCGTGGGTATATCATCTCTAAGAAATATTGTCTCACTTTCTAGATTCCCAGAAGTATTGTGCGTGGGTATATCATCTCTTAGAAATTTAGAGAGAAATTTAGAAGTAAAGGAAGGGTGGAGTTTGTTTTGTGCGTGGGTATATCATCGAACATGTTAGATATATATAGAAGCCAAAAGATACAATGTTGGTGCCAGGTGGATATGATTGATGAGTGGTATCATAGAGAAGGGGAAGGTGGATAGAAGAAAGAGCAAAGAGAAAAGTTGTAAAACAATAATAATCAGTTAGTGTCTGTTTTCTCGAGCTTATTTTCAGTTCAGTTCAGTTCAGTTCAATTCAGCTCCAATCAGTTCAGTTCAGTTCAGTTCAGCTCCAATCAGTTCAGTTCAGTTCAGATCAGTTCTGTTCAGTTCAGTTCAACTCCATTCTTTTATGGCCATTTTGTTAAATATTATTATTATGTTGATATAATTTATTTTACTAATTATTATTATTATTATTATTATTATTATTATTATTATTATTATTATCATTATGATTATTATTATTATTTAAATATATATCATTACTATTAAGTATTATTATTATTATTATTATTATTATTATTATTATTATTATTATTATTATTATTATTATTATTAATGTTGTTGTTGTTGTTGTTGTTTCAATATATTATTTTGTTTATTATAGCTTTACTCATTATTATTACTATTATTATTAGGAGGAACATGGTTTAGGTCAAAGCACAAATAAACCCAATTTTTTTAGCCCATAAACCAATCAAATCGCGTCAAGAGGTTTATGATGTAATTTTCGCGGTCCACCCCAATCATTATTTCTATTACTAAACAATTTTATATTATTAAAATACTAATATTAATTTACTTCTTAGATATTATTGTTATTATATATCATCATCAAGTATTAATATATTAATATAAATAATATAAAATAATTATTATTAATTATCATTATTATCATTAATTAAGATTATTATTATTATTATTAATTTATGATTATTAATATTATTTATTTATAACAATAATTTAAAAATATCCAAAATACTATTATTATTATTCATTATTAGTACTTATCATTATAATTATTATTTAATATTCATATTATTATTATTTAAAATATTATTCATATATTTATTACGTTCAGTTTAATTCAATATAATTTAATTCAATTTAGTTCAATTCAATTCAGTTCAATTCAATTCAGTTCAGTTCAGTTCAGCTCAGCTCCAATAAGTTTTGTTCAGTTCAGTTCAGTTCAACTCCAATAAGTTCAGTTCAGTTCAGTTCAGCTGTTTTATGCCGAAGAGAACAGGTCATTAGGGCTTTCCTCATTTGCTCCCACATTTGTTCTTTTCTTTTGCAAAAAAGGTCAAACATTTTTAAAGCACTAGGAGAAGTACGTGCAGTCTATAGATGTAGTAGTTGCTACACAATAAAATAAATTGACCACCAAAATGTAGGACTTTTTTATAATGAATTGCTCAAAAAAAAATGATAACTTTATACTTTGACGTAATTTTTTCACATTGAAAACCAAAACTATTACTAAAAGAAGTTTAGTATTGCACTTGTCCATGCTAATTTTATTTAAATTTTTTATTGTACTTAGCTTAAAACTTGTTTCTTAAGGTGAATATGACAGAAACTCACGAATGTTATATTCTTACTTTGATTCCATGATCTGATAAAAGAATGTTGGTGCTACTAATAAGGTCAGCATAGAAAAAAAAGCAAAAAACAAAAAAAAAACAAAAAACTTGAATGTTGTAGATTACAAAAATAGCTTGATTATAGTACAATTAGCAATGTTGTCAATGTATCGAATGGATAATCCATATCACTTTAATTTTATGTAAAAATCATCAACATCATGCACCCGAATCAAAAATAAATTATTGTCCACTCTTGGCATGGGCAACCAATCCCATAGCTTTTCTCAAAAGTGAGGTAAAGATAGAAGATCAAAAAAGGAATTGAATGTTTGGTTTTCGCACAATTTCTCTTTTATTCTTCTTGATGGGAGCATGTAATGTTATATTATGGCCATGGCCCATATGGTCTAGTAATCTGGCAGATAGATCTAATGTTAGGATTCTATGGTCGTACATTGTCATATATATATTTTCAATCTATAAACCACAGATAAATAATTCATCCATGTCTCCGTTTCATATAATTTCAAACATTTTTCTGAGCACAATTATCAATGTATGTACTTAAATATTAATATCTTTAATTTCCTATTCAAAGTTGATATTTTGAACTATACGCTGAGATAGATTTAACAAGATCACACATAACTATATTTTATGTTACATAATTTTATAAACATTGTCAGAAAAAGTGCCCAGATAATATAAAAGTCAAAATATCTCACATATTATAAAATGGATAAAATATTATGTCGGGGGCAAAAAAGTGTAGACATTTTACCCCTGATATTGGGCATGAGTTCCCTTACCACCCTTAAGCACATTTTTTAGCATAATTATTTCCCTTCATGCCTAGGAAATTAGAGGTGGAAACCAAGTTATGTTTCATAAGATTTTGTTTGTAATCATAAGATTTATTGCGTTTATAAAAGTTATGTACTATATAAATAGGAAACCAAGCTAGCTTGCCATCTAAGAGTTATAGGAGTTAAAAGGGTTATAAATAGTTATAAAAGCTTTATAGGAGTTATTAGATTTAAAAGGGTTATAAATAGGAAACCAAGCTATGTGATTGCCAACCAAGCACAAAAATAGCTTATTACGTTTGATGAGAGACGCAAGGGTTTGACTTTTAAGTATGGAAAATGATATATGTAGCCCTTAGGGCTATGTATAAGGTGCTTAAAATGGAAATAAAATATTGAATCAAGCATTTATTACCTCAGTTGATGTGAAAATGTGTCTTGAATTCTTAAACTGTTTCCATTTAAAGAAATGTATTTAATGCTTATATGTAGCCCTAAGGGCTACATATAACATTACCCTTTAAGTATTTCTAAAAGTTGAGGTTTTAAAGTACCCTTTTTCATAATTAAAATAATTAAACATCATCAAAAGGTATTCTCTCTTCGGCATAAAACAACTGAACTGAACTCAACTGAACTGAACTTATTAGAGCTGAACTGAACTGAACTGAACTGAACTGAACTGAATTGAATTAAATGTAATAAATATATAAATAATATTTTAAACAATAATAATATGAATATTAGATAATAATTATAATGATGTAATCATAATGAATAATAATAATAGTATTTTGGATATTTTTAAATGATAGTTATAAATAAATAATATTAATAATCGTAAATTAATAATAATAATAAATATTAATGATAATAATGATAATTAATAATAATTATTTTATATTATTTATATTAATATATTAATACTTGATGATGATATATAATAACAATAATATCTAAGAAGTAAATTAATGTTACTATTTTAATAATTAGATTTAATAATATAAAAATATTTAGTAATAAAAATAATGATTGGGTTGGACGGCGAAAATTACATCATAAACCGTCTTGACGCGATTTGATTGGTTTATGGGCTAAAAAAGTGGGTTTATTTGTGCTTTGACCTAAATCATGTTCCTCCTAATAATAATAGTAATAATAATGAGTAATAAGCTAAATAATATATAGAAACAACAACAACAATAATAATAATAATACTTAATAGTAATGATATATATTTAAATAATAATAATAATAATAACAAGAGTAATTGGTAAAATAAATAATACCAACATAATAATAATATTTAACAAAATGGTTATAAAAGAATGGAGCTGAACTGAACTGATTGGAGCTGAACTGAACTGAACCGATTGGAGTTGAACTGAACTGGACTGAACTGAACTGAAAATAAGTTGGGGAGAACAGGCCCAAAGAATAAACATTTTTTGTCAAAAAAATAAAATAAAATTCAATCTAATACGATGACTAATAGCACAACCTTAAATGTACTTATGAAATAACAAGGCAAGTGAATCATAAGACAATAATAACTTAATAAATAATTTTCCTAGAAGTAAGAACTTATGAAATAACAAAGTTTTTTCCTAAATACATCTACTGATAATTTATTTTGTTTTTACCCGCCTGATGGTTAATATTAAACGTGGATTGGAATGATGATACTATTAAAATTAACAACTAATATGATGTAATGACATGTAACAAAAGTTAGATGAAATTTATATCTAGTATCTAGAAACAATTATTCCCGGTAAATAACGTGTCATGACTTCGCGTTTACTTTTCATAAACACTGTTAACCAAATTACCCCTTCCTCTTTGCTCAATAACAACAATTATTTCACCTTGGAGTTTGAAATAACAAAAGGCCTTATGAATTTCCTTGGGCAATGCTACATCTACCCGGTGGATAGTTAACCCACTAGAAATATAGCATTAAAAAACTATTAAAACTGATGAGTTGGATCCCATTTATTTCTATTAATAGTGGGTTGTTGACCCACTGGGCAGATAAAATCTTTTCCAATTTCCTTTTGTGGAAGAACATGAAAGTAACATCAACGAATCAAGTAATCACCCCTTTGCTCAATAACAACAATTATTTCACCTTGGAGTTTGAAATAACAAGAGGCCTTATGAATTTCCTTTTGTGAAAGAACATGAAAAGTAACATCAAAGGAAATACATGTGATTTGATTATTCCTTAACCCCCACATGGCCAAATCCATGCAAAATAACAATGAAAGATAGATGGATTCCAAAGCAGGACGGTAGACTTGTGGCAATGAGTGCAAATCATGGGATCAAAGTCATTCATAAAGAACGAGAATCGAACGAAGTGGCAGACAATTTAATTTGGCAAGAAAAGGACTCATCACCAGACACGATGAATGGGACAATTCATCTCCATGTGAACTTCATTCCAATTCACTCTGGTTTTCCAAGTCTTCATCCCCTCTTTTTTATTATTTTCCAAGTCTTCATGCCTTCTTTATTTTCCAAGTCACGATGTCTTCCCTTTTTGTTTTCCAAGTCCCCATGCTTTCCCGTTTTGGTAAAATCTACGGAAAGAGACATGGAGTCGTAGAGAATTAGAGATTAGATAATAATGGTAAACTTTGAACTTTGTTGAATAACGATAGTCTTAAGTTCTGATGGCTATTAAACAAAATATTTCGTGATACTTGCATTTTATTTTGGGAACAAAGAAAAAGAAAATTTAGTCCCACTTAATACTTACATAAATATTATAATTTTAGGATCATATGATGATTCGTGGCTCTGTTTCATATATGAGACGCTGCTTTGGGAAAGATTGCCAATGTATAATATTTATTATTAATATTCCGAATTCATTATAATAAAAAATGATAAAAATTTGATATTTTGACATGGAGAACAATATAGCACATATTTTGAGCATAATTATTTGTCACTTTTGCTTAAGGAATTTGAGATATTAGAAACCAAAGCTTATGCTTCACAAAGAGACGCAAAATTTTCAGTATTGCTTAATGTTGTGGTTTTAACGTACCCTTCTTTCATAATTAAACCACAATTAAAGAATGAACTTTTTTAGTCAGAAATAAAAAAAGAAGTTGAGAACAATGAAGATTTCCTTTGCTAATTTGGCTATTTGGCAAAACAAAAATTTGAGTGATTAAGGAATACTATTGCTTCTAAAAAGCATCTATAGAATATTACTTGTCATTTTTCTCTCTGATCAAATATCTATTAACACAACATAAATGTACTTATAAAAAATTGGCCGGCAAGTGGATCATAAGATAATAATAAGTATTTTCTTAGAAGTATATTTTATGTATTTATTAATTTTAAAATAAAAGGCTCGTTGGTACCATTGTACTTTTGGCTTTTCCATTTGGTACCACTATTTTTCAGATATTCTACATGGTACCACTATAATTTGAATTTATTCTCTATTGTAGCATTCAACTAAGTAAAGTGTTAATTTAAGTTAGAATAGGCTAGAGTTTTACTTCGATTTACATGTTTTAATTTGCGTTAAGGTTTTAGTAATTGTTTTAGTCGTTGAGGTCAAAGTTGAGGTCATATTTGACAATAAAAAGACATAGAATATTATGATCATTTTTATGAAAATTTTGACTGAAAAATAGAGCTTTAAGGGTTAAAACGACACCCTAAAATCTTAATTTATTAAATTTTTGCAACTGCAAATAGAAACATGCAAACTCAAACAAAATCGTATTCTTATTCAACCATTAACTAACAATTTACTTAAAAAAATGGTATGATAAAGATTAATATTAAATTAGAGTGGTATCATGTGGAAGTTTAAAATAACAGTGGTACCAAATGGAAAAGCCAAAAATTCAATGGTACCAAATGGAATATCCCTATTTTTAATTTATATAACTTTGACAAAAAAAAAAAAACAGTAGATACTGGACTATTTTTTCTAATATGTCGAGTAAAAAAGTTAATGATGTTAGTGTAGATGTGATAAATTTTGTTTTTCCACAGCTAACATAGAAAAACGATGTGCTAGGTGGCTATTTATTAGATATTTATAAACACAATAATACTCAAGTATATCCAATGGGTAGATGTATCCATATCCATGTTTATTAGATATCTGCTTAATTGTTCCGAATGGAAGTGTTATTAAGTGTACAAGATCAGTAAAACAAATGGCCAAATTTTGTAGGGAAATCAATTGTGGAAATCAATTGAAAGAGAAGGGATAATGTAGAGTTGTAGACATTATCTCTAGTTTTCTTTTCTTTGTATAAGAAGAAATCAATAGCAAGGCGAGTAATGTAGTTATGTAGACGTTGTCTTCCTATCAAAATAATATAACCCCAGCCAGGAGGATAGGCTCGAAGTGAGATAACCAGGGTCCTAAAAATTGAATCGATATACTAGTTTAGTTTTGACTCTGGACATGAAGTCACGATCAAATTAATCGGCTTCTTGTTTTTGGTTTTCCAAGTCTACATATCTCTAGTTTTGATTTTCCAAGTCTGCATATCTCCTTTTCTCATATTCCAAGTCTCCATGTCTTCCCTTTTGGTTTTCCAAGTCCCCAGTCGTAGAGAATTGGAGATTAGATAATAATAGTAAACCTTGAACTTTGTTAAATGGTGTTCAAGTAAGCAATAAAATTGTGTGGTGAATGGTGGCAATATGAAGCAATTCACCGAATTAATGGTCCAATTCTATCTATGATTGTTAACTTTTTTGTGTGTGATCAACGATCAACTTTCTTCTTTATGTTGATCAAAAGGTCTTGAGGATAAAAATATGTTAAGAGTATAAAAAAGTGGAACTAATATCGAACTAGAACCACATTTTCAATCGTTGCAACTATTCCTTTAGATTAATATTAGAATTTTTTGCATGCTATGCGTGCAAGTCATATTAACGTTTTTTTTCTCAATTAGTTATTCATCAGTCTTACATTTTTTTTTATTCGAACATACATTTATAATTATTTTTAAAAAAAATATTCTTAAATCAATATTTCATTGATTTTTTTAGTTATTTTTCATCAATATTCAATTATAATATTGAGAGAAGGAAATATAAAGGAGAATAAAGTTTGAGATCAAATAAAGTGGAAAAAATTTGTGTATGAGATTCAATTATTGAATATTAGTAAAGTGAAAGAGTTTGATTTATATAATAGAGATTACCGAATAATAAACAACAATTAGGTTTTGAAATATTATCAATATAATTATTAATATGAAGTTCAAGTTTTTATTTTTTCTTCTAATTGTGTCAATCAAGTTTTATTGTCAATCTAATTTTATCAGAGTTTTTCACACATATGTAAGAAGAGGAAATCATTATCCTTAATTTAATATTTAGTGCAAATTATTTCAAATTCAATTCTATTGGTAACTTGTTCATTCAATATATATGACAAGTAGGAAGAAGAAAAAATTATTTTATATATATGACCATTTAAATTTATTAAGGTTAAATCAGAACTTTTGTAGGGGATGCAATCTTCTTCCCCCTTCACTTATATAATAGAATTTACTTCGTATTGGTGATAAGGGAATAAGAAGCACTATAAAGTAAAGATCCAAATGTCCATGTCAATAAAGTGATTGCAATGGTTCAAGCTCATGGAAAATACTTCGTGTTAACTGTAAAACAAAAGAAAAGAAAAAGAGACATGGAACTAAGTAAGCACAGGTGAGGGCATGGAAGATAAATGCATTAGAGGAACGTTGCTTTCTAATAGTAGTATATGTTTATTTTTCCTCTGTTCATTCCTCTAAAAAAATAAATACAAGTCTCAGTGCCAAATTAAAGCTTAATGACCCAAATGAAATTGCCACTAAAATTATGCAAAACACAAAGGCCTTAAAGGATTTTTAATGTATGAATAGTGGAGAAGACAAAGTGTTGGAAGATAGAGGAAATATCAATTTTTGAGTCCGTTTGGTCAAAGTAATCTTAAAAAAAAGTGGAACAACTATTTGCAGATGTACTATGACTTTATTAGTAGAGGAGCTAGTTTTACAGAAAAATAATATTAGACTGAAACATATTTGGGACAATAAGCATCGATGTCAACACTACGTAAGGGCACAATGGTCCCACTAAAATTACGTAAAACACAAAGGCAACCTCGAGGGTTTTTCTATCATAAGGAAATCTAATATTTGAATCTTGGAGAAGTCTAAGTGTTGGAAAGTAGATAAATTATCAATTTATGAGTAAAATTGTCCTGTTAAAGTAACCTTAACTTGATACAAACTTATGGTGTTGTATATTAACAAAACAATGTATAATTCTAGTGGAGAAATCCCTAAATAAGACAAAAAACTGATCCGGTGGATACTATTCATCTTAAAAGAGTTTGTCAAAGTATTGCTAGTAGTATAGCTATTCTTTTACCTTAAATCTTCTTTTACACTATGACCTGTGACTCTATGAGGAGACACCGAGACACTATGACCTATGACTATGAGGAGAGGGGATAGCTTCACAAAAACCTTAGAAAAGGAAGCATATCTTAGATATAAGTCTCGATGTCATAGCTTAGGCAAAACATAAAGAGCTCAAGGGCTAATTTTTTTATTATAAGTAAAGATGAGAATTTTGCTCAACTGTTCTGTATAATTAAATTGAAACTTTTTGCTAAATGGAATTACCATTTTTGTTAGCCAAAACCTATTGTTAGTAAAAATTAACTTTTCATTGAGTGGTTGTAGAGAAAAAGAGACTCAAATACTCATTATCACCTATTTTAAAAAAAGAAGTTGCCTATTATCAGAGCACCTGAAGATATAGTTAAATCTTATCCCTTTGATCTAAGTTTCACCAAACGAATACGGGTTTAGATTCGGATACGGAGATGGAAAATGCAAGATTTTGAAATTATAGGAATGGATACTAGGGATGACAATCTAGTCTGAATCCGACCATAGTACGCTTCGATTTGAAGGAAAAAATCTAAGTCGACCCCATCGGAAAATTTATCTAAATCCGAACTCGTTTAGAAAGTTCAACTTCGAATCGGAGGAAGATTGGAGTCGAGTAGGCGACTACTAACCACTACTGTAACAGATACCCGCTATCACAACCCCTAATTTTGTTTATCAAAAAATAACATGCTCAAGCTTTTAAAAAATGCAGTAAAGTGCATTCCGTACGGTGTACGGTAGTTATTCATGTATGGAGAGTTGATGGGGCCTTAAATGCCTAATGGTAGATTGGTAGGTGGTGTTATTGAATATAGTACGATTGGTCCTGATCAATTGGCTTTATCACTTTTCTTTTTGTTTTCAATACACTCTTGAGTCTTGACTCTTGACTCTACTCTAGTTTCAACTTTCAACTTCTATTTTCTTTCCTTTTCTATTTTTTTTAATCTAATTTAAATGATTCCTTCAATTATCTTAGAACTTTGGCTTAAACTTACCATTATTCATGATTGAAAAAAAAGATCATCCCACTCTCTTTCTAACTTTCTCTCTCTTAAAAATTACATCCCACTCTCTTTCTAACTTTCTCTCTCTTAAAAATTACATCCCACAATCTTTTCCCACTCATCTCCTTAACCATGAACCATTTTTCAATCATCCCAACTACTTTTTCCTCTCTCTCGTACTTTTTGACCCCACCCAACTACTTTTCCCTCTCATCACCCAACTACCATCATATAATATTTTTATTATTTACTTTTTAATGATATGAAATATTAATTACTAATTGATATTTTATTATTAATTAATTAAATAAATAAAATTAAAATTATAATTATCATTTTAATAATTAAGTTATCTATCTTTTATTAATACATAGCATATGTAATTAGCGTTTTCATTAAGTAATTAAATACGAAATTAGTTAGCATTTTTAATGATATGAGACACAATTAGCATTTTAAATATAATTTTAAGAACGAAATACATAAAATGCTACATTGGTGTGACAATTACAAACTTAATTAAGAATGAAAGTGCATAAAACTTAACTAAGAACGAAAAACATAAAACTTAATTAAGAAAGAAATACATAAAATGCTCTTAATTAGCATTGCCACCAAATTTCTGCCATATATTGGCAACCAAATCATGTTTCAAGGAATGATGCACATGTTGATCTTCAATTGCATCTCTATTGGCTAAGGTTGTCAAAATCGCGATTCTACTTTAAATCGGAAGGGCTTGTCAGAATCGGATCGTAAAATCGAATCGTAAAATCGCAAGATTCTATGAATTTTGCGGGAATAAGATTCTATGATAAAATATGTAAACTGTTTACCTATTTTTCCAATGAACAACACTAAAAATTCAATTTTATGCGTAATGGTATCAATATGAGACGAAAAAGGACACCATCAATAAAATTAAAGTTGAACAAGATACAAACATACAATAAAATTAAAGTTGAACAAAATACAAACACAATAATTGTCCTTAATTTAAAAAAAGTACTCAATTTAAATTAATAATATTCATCAATCATTAAATCCAAAGCTCCCATCGTCAACATCATCACTCCCGTTGGTAGTTCCCGTGGTAGTTGCCCCCATTTCATCACCATAATCAATATCATCCAAATCAATATCATTTGAATCAAATGTTGGTGCAACTTCATCATCATCACTTAGCATTTGAACTTCAACATTCTCATCTACATATAGAGGAAAAAAAAGAGAAGTAGAAGATTAGATTTGCAATGTGATTTAATAAAGGGGAAGAAAGTTAGAGAACAAAGCATACTTTGAGATCCATTTAACTCCGTATTGATGCCTTCATCTCCATTTTGCACAGCTCTTGCAAGTCTCCTAGATGCTCTATCAAGAGCACCTAACCATGTGTTGGTAGCTGGAAGAACAGGTTCTTCAATTTTAGTTATCAACTCATCATCTGAAGGCAAGTCATCCAAAACTATTGGTTGTTGCATTATGGACTTGCTTGCTCGTATGTCATATCTCCTTTTTAATTTCAGATTGTACATCACGAACACTAGATCATTCATCTTATTCTGATGTAATCGATTTCTTTTCTTAGTGTGGACCTAAATCACATCAACAAACATTACATAATTTTTAATTTAACCAAAATCATAAGTTCTATAAAATAGGATAGATCATTAATATACCATCTCGAAGGCACTCCAATTTCGCTCACAACCAGAAGAACTGCAAGTCAAGCTCAAGATCCTAATTGCAAACCTTTTCAACTCTGGACATTCGTCCCCATATGAATCCCACCAATCGGCTACACAAAGATAATTAAATAAATATGCTTGGAAAATAACTATAAATTACAAAAACTAACAATAAAATGAAAAAAATGCACCTGGAGTTTTTTTTATCATGGTCATCACAGCAGTAGGCAACCCAAAGAGTCCTTTGGCATTTTTAAAAGCATCCATTTGTAGATCAATAAGCATTCTTTCACCGGGATGGGGACCATTCTTTGTAAACAATTATACAAACCGATTTTAATGTCTGCACTAACTTGAAAATCAGCACTATATTGAAATTGTGGATTCAAAAAGTACACAGCAGCATGTAAAGGTCTATGTAATTGATCCACCCAACGCTCATCAACAATCTCTAAAATAGGTTTATTGCTACATGGAAGAAAACACAAATAAGCTTAATAATGTAAATAACTAGTTACATGGAAGAATACACAAATAAGCTAAAAAAAAACATACTTTTTCTTAACATTGTTGAAATTTGTTTTGATTTGATTTTTCGCTTGTGCCATTGCTTCATATATGAATCCCATTTCAGGGTTCTCATCGGAATCCACCATGCGAAGAACTTTCACAAGTGGCAAGGCTCCCTTTAAACATGTTAGAACACTTTGCCAAAATCCACGAGTATCCAAGACAATTCTTTGGATTTTTTTTCCCTTCAACAGTTGAAGCAAACTTGCTTGATTTCCACTTATTAGATGCAAAAAGAGCTAATAATGACCCTTTATGCTCATTTAAGCACCTTAATGTCAAGTAAGAAGTTGCAAACCGTGTTACACCGGGTCTAATTAGCTCTCTACCCTTAGTACTTTCTCTCATCCAAGTAAGCAACAAAGTCCTAGAATATAATATGTATGTTGTTATTTTCCTAGCCTTTGCAATTGTCACATTGTGAACCTTAATCTTTTTCTCTAAATCCTCTAGCATTAGATCAATGCAATGGGCAGCACATGGAGTCCAGTATAACTTTGTTCTTTTCTCCATTAACTTCTCTCCAGCAGCCTTATAATTGGCAGCATTGTCAGTGACAACCTGAACTACATTCTCCTCACCAACTTGCTCTACAACAACATCTAACATCTCAAGGACTTTGTCTGTTGTCTTAGATATGTCTGATGTATCTATAGATGACAGAAAGACAGTCCCCTTAGGGCTATTCATCACTAAGAAATTACAAATAGAACGCCTTTTTCTATCACTCCAACCATCAGACATAATAGTACAACCAGTTTTTTTCCATTCTTGTTTGAACTCATCAAGCATGACCATGACATTAGTCACTTCTTTATCTAGGAATGTGACCCTTATTTCATGATAACTAGGAGGTTTAATACCAACTCCAAACTTAGCAATCTTTTCAATCATGGTTGGAAATTCAGGATTATTGACAACATTAAAGGGAATAGCACTTGTATAAAAAAAAAACGAGCAATTTGTTGGCAAACTTCCTCTCTTTCTTCCTTTTTAAATTTCTGATTTCGTGTTGTTTGCAATCCTGCCTTACTTCTACACACAAAAGAATCCATAGTACCCCTTCCTCTTTGAAACTGAAAATGTTCTTCTTCCTCTCCAATGTCATTAAGTTTGTTTTTTTTTTTTCTATTAGACTTCTCCACATTAGCCTCTAATAGTTGCAAAAATTTATGTTTAACATCATCAGGAACTTGCAAGCAAGCTTCCACATTAAAACGAGTCCCAGCAAGATGATGTTTGAGTCTGAAAATACCACCACCACGCACAACACCACAATATTTGCATCTTACCTTTGTAGGATCACCATCTGCCTCTGTACCGTGCTCCCATCCAGGGTCTGTTCTATTACCAGCAGCATTTTTTCTCTTTTTCCTAGAACTTGAAGCAGAGCTTGACATGTTTCTACAAATGATTCAATAGAAGGAAGTTAATTGACTTAATTCAGTACTAAATTATTCGAAAATTACCGAAAAAAAATGGAAAACTAAATTATCAATTAAAAATATAAAAAAAACTATTGATGAGATCAAAAGAAAGTGATAATACGCAGCAAAAAATCGAAGATAATTACCTGGAGTGGACGCTGAATCTGAAGAGTGAAGATTCGAAGAACATAAGAACTGAAGAACCGAAGGAGAGAGAGAGAATTGGCACTTGGCAACGTGTTTAGTTTCAGTGGGAGGAATTAGGTGTTTTTACTGAGCAGAGGCCAACGTGATTGTTTGATGAGGGTGAGAGAACATGGGCCTGGCCCAATGTTTAAATCCCCAGCTACAAGAATTAGGCTAAAAAGAGAATCGTTAAAACCGATTTTAAATCGCGATTTTAGCGAATTCTAACCGATTTTAACGATTCTATATGCGATTATTTTAAAAAAAGATTTTGTGTGCGATTTAAATCTTTTGGGTAAAATTGAGTCGTAAAATCGTACGATTTTACGATTCAAATCGTGATTTTGACAACCTTGCTATTGGCCATGTACTGGTTGATATCTACGATTCGATCATGATAATATTCAAATTCGTCCTCATTATTACTTGTGTTGGTAGTGAATTCGGTAGTATATGCGTAGTGTGCATATGTATCTCGTCACTAGGGGAAAAAAACAGAAGGGCTGCGCAAGAAGGGCTGCGCTTTTGATAAAAGTGCATCCCTATTTTTGAAGGGCTGCGCTTTTTTGGAAAAGCGCAGCCCTAAAAAGGTGAAGGGCTGCGCCTTTAAAAGCGCAGCCCTTCTCAAGGTAGGGCTGCGCATTTTATATATATATATATCCATCAAAGTCACCTTAAAATTAATCGAAGTTTCACTTATATCGGTCAAAGTTACACTACATTAATAAAAAATTAATCTAAAATTAATTAAATTTATCCTAAAAATGAACTAAAGTCACCCTTAAACTAATAAAAGATTTCCTTAAATTGATTAATGCTACTTAAAATTGAAACAAACTTATTCTTCAATGTAACCTTTAATGATTTAACACTCTGGAAAGTAGAATTGAAAATTCTATAGCTTCACGACTTCATCTATTCTCCTCTCTTAATTTGTTTACCTGGTATAGTGATATTGTCTTTGAAAGACATGGAAAAAAAAGACAGAAGGAAAGAGAAAAAGAGAGACAATGAATACAACACTATGGTAAAACTTGTGTTTTCAGCCTTTTGCTTTTTCATATATTTGATGTTTTGGACCTTTGGCTTTTATGTCAATTTCCTTTAGCTTTATTGTTTCTATTTTATTTTGATTGTAGAGTAGCTGAGGTAACCATCATTTCTTGCCTACTATTGTTCTTTCCTAGTTTAAGCTATTGTAGAGAATATATTTTAGGAAGTTGGCTAAAAATAGAGTTGTATCTTAGTTAGGTTTCCTAATTATTGTATCATAGATATTGTGATTGTGATTATATTAATGATAAGTTCAAGGTTTTACCTTAATTCTACATGGTATCAAAACCTATTTTAATTTTTACTTTTCTCTCTCTCCAATTAGTAGATCCTAGATTCCTGAAGTTCATGTCAAGTGAGTAATTTGCAATCTTTGTACACTGGTGTGTTGATGTTTGTTCACTAATGAAATTCAATATGTACAATTATAGTCCCATACCGAAATTCAATAAATCACAATGTACACTGATCGTCCTTACTTTGATCACTGAAAATCCCCAAATATACTCTCGTATATTATTGTACACCAAAACATATGCATTTGTACATTAAAAAAATTATTTCAGCAAATAAATGAGAGATAAAGAGAGTTAATGAGTGAGTGATGAGAGAGAAAGAGCTGACCCACTTTCAAAAATTCTGCCAAAAGCCAGCCAAATGGGCAAGGTGTAGGATGCTCATCATACACCTCGGTGTAGGATCTAATTTGCGCTCTCTCTCGGCTGCTGTGGTGGTTGATGGTACCCAGCCCACGCCTCCACCACCACCACCTTTTACATCCATCAATATAAACTCCTCGTTTTACCTCGACACTGGTGACCAGGGAGGGGATCTTATTATCCCGACTCGATTGCGTCATGATAATTACGATGGTTAGTCGTCTGACATCTAGATGGCACTCAAAACTCGCCACAAATTTGTATTTCTCGACGGTACCATCACCGAGGTTGTTCGACCATACACGACTACGGATAGGACGGCAGTTAATGCTATGTTGATCTCATGGATCACGAACAACGTTGATCCCAAGGTGAGTACTTTATCGAAATTTCTCAAATTTTATTTTCGTTTCTTTCATAATTTATACATCTAAGAACTTAATTTATATCTCGCTAATAATTAATATTTCACATGACCTAATATATTCTTGTATAGTCTTCAACATTGCCACCTAAAAATATTCAAAATTCTTTGCTATACCCTTTTTCTTTACTTGCTTTGTGATCTTATATATTCTATTTTCCCTATAGTATTATTTGCACTTTTATTTTTGCTCCATCTCACAAAACTAGCTAATTACACTTTTATTTTGAAACTGATCCCGCTATTATATTGATTCATGTTTTAAATTTTCGCTACTAAAAAGTTGAGGTCTCCTACTCTTTATGATTTGTATAAATATATCTCACTATCCTATATCATATTTATTTGTTCAAAATATTGTATGATGTCTGTCGCATGTCCTATCTCATCTAATATGAGATCGATGGATGCAACTAATATTATATATATAACTATTTGAATTTATGCATGATTTAAAATGTACATTTTAATAGAAAATTAATGCATTGATTTTGTTCTAGATAAAAAAAAAATCCAAGGTATGCCACTAGCTTTACACAACACGTCAGTTCTAACTCCAACATTATTTGCTATTTTTGTTGTAGCTCTCAAAACTCTTATATATGCAATGATTCTCTAATGTATTTTTCCTCCATGCACTAACCTACGCTTATTTAGCGCTAGAGTTGACAAACAGATCATACGGATCGAGTCATATTCGGATCAATTTTGTGTTTGGACCAGATCGGATGCGAGTTTGATGAGTCGGCTCAACATCAGGTCAATTCCAGTCATGTCGGCTTCGTGCAGATCGGGTCAGTTCGAGTAAGGTCGGCTTTCTTTTCTGGCAAATAAACGAATACATAAATTAATGTTTGTGAAAGATATTTTCTTATTATTTTCGGTTCACTTCGGATCAGGTTATTTCGGGTTTCATTCTATTTTGGGTCGTGGTCACTTTTTAAGTGAAAAACGGGTCTCAAATCGAGTATTTTGGATCGAATCAATAGGTACCAATAGTGCTAAGGTCCTTTTCTGTACTTTTTTTTTTTTGAAGTAGTTAACACCTAAGTCTTTTTGATGAGCATGAACCATTGCACTCACTTTTGTGACATGAACAATTGGATCTTTACATTATAGCGGTTCTTGTTTCTTATCATCAAAGCAATATAAAAATAATCTTAAGAAATTGTTTCGGCAATCAATCGTCAAACCAAAAATATAAAATAAATCTAAAGAAACTATTTCGGCAATCGAAAGTGCAGTTCTAGTTCATTATTAGTATCACTATTTTTTAACACTCTAACATCTTGATATATCCTCAATGAAGGATTTATGTCCTCGACTTAAATGCAATTACTAATATATAATGGATCGTATTATAGAGATAATAAGTTCGTTATATTGGGTCGTCTATACGTCTTGCTAGAGGAAGCTATAGAACTTCGGATTAGTAAATAATTAAACCCGAAGCCCAATGTAACGGATCCTACAAGGTCACACATTAAACTTGGATCAACAAAAGAAACCTAGAGCCCAAGAGGGCCCTAGGGTGGCCGGCCAAGAGAGGAGAAAAGGAGAGAATCTGACCTAAATACTTTTATATATTTGGGTTAGGCAGAAAACAAAAACAGTCAGTTTATTCTCTTATTATTTTCTCTCTCCTATTCTCTCTCTTAAAAGTCACGTTATACTCCAAGAAACCAAAGAAGAAGTTTTCTTCTTTTCCAACTAGCATTGGTGGAGTGTTGATCTGGGTTGGTGGACTAAGTAGAGGAATCACATCTGAGATTCTCAATCCGGGTTCTTCAAGCTTTGTGGAAATCACGCTACAAAGGTTATTTCTAAACTTGTATGTGATCCTTAATTGTATATGCATGTGATCCTGATTTAAGTGCTTATGAATTTGATTCATGAAATTCCGCTTTATAGTACTTATATATTCCTACAGTGGTATCAGTTTTAGCCTCTTGCATATAGATTTTTGGTCATAAAGTTTAGTTTATGTATGATTAATTTTAATTTGATTAAGGGGAGGAATTAAATTATGGATTGAATAATTAATTGAAATTTGTTAAAAAGAGTTTTAATTACTTTCTTTCTCATTTTTTAATAGCCGATTTTTCCCACCTAATAAACCCTAATTTTCGAAATTTATAAAATTTTGATTTTAGATCTCTAAATTTCGAAAATAAATTCATGTTATTAATAAAATTTTCATGCTTAAAATCGTTTATGTATGAAGATAAATTCATGTAAAAGGTGTTTTATATGAATTAATGATTAATTATATGAATAAATCTGAAAATTAATTAAAATAGAGATTTTAAAATTTAATTTTCTGTATTAAGCATAAAGAGTTATGTTTAATTTGATCAAGATCACTAAGTTAATTTTACAATAAGTTGTAATTTTACTTTCCTTCAATATTAAAATAAAAAAAAAAAATAAAAAAAAAGGGGAGAAAATTTGAAGGAAGAAAGAAAAGGAACAGCCAAGGGTGGCTGCTCCGTGGTCGATGGTCTGCCGGCGTGAAGTCGGGGAGGGAGTCGCAGACGCCGGCGAGTAGTCGCGTCAGCGAGGGAGGACGTGGCGGCAGGCGACGCACGTTTGACGTGCGAGCAGTGCTGTTAGCCGCGTTTTCGGTAGTTCATAGGCTGGCGCTGGTGGTCTTTCTGCCGGCGTCGGCTCACGGTCTCAAAAACCGGCGAGTTTCCGGTGAAGTCGTCGACAGGAGTGGCCTGCAATGGTTGCCGGAACTTTTGGCGGTGAAACTTGCGTGAAAGCAGTCTTGTGCTGCGTTTCACGGTTTTTTCAAAGTTTTAAAATAAAAAAAAAAAAAAAAAAAATTTTGATAAAAGAACGTGACTAAAAGACTGGGCAGCAGCCATTTTTTTTTTTTTTTATCTTTTGGAAGTTTTATTTTGGAAACAGATTTTTGAGAAAGATAAGTAAATTTCAATTATGTTAATTATTGACTTGGTCATAAATTTCAATCCATAATCTGATTTTTAATCTAATTAAAATTAATTAGGCTAGTTTTAAGGGATAGAATCTTTAGGTGATTAGATGTTACTTAAAATTTTATCTTCTTGCTTTAATTAAGAATATTTGATATTTTAATTGATTGGCAAGTATAATATGTGATATTATTATGTGGCTTTATATATATGATATATTTGCTATGTATGACTAGTATGGCCCAAATTAAGATAGAAAATACGATCTGCGTATCGTGATGTATTCTTGTAATTTTAAATACGATCTGCGTATCGTTAAGTATTTTTGTAATTTATTTAATTCAGTTATTATTTAAATTATTTTGATACTTATGTAATCCAAAGAAGAGTCCATCAAGAGAAGGCCCATGGAAAAGTGGATGGAGATCCATGAAGAGTCCAAGAAGGAGCCATTGATGCTTAGTTCTTAGGATTAGGGGCCATACTAGATCATTTTATTTTCGCATTTTATTATTCTTTAAAATGCTTATAAGTTTATTGTATGTTGGTTGTTGATGCTAGGGGTGATAATGAGCCTGACAAGCTCGCGAGCAGCTCGGGCTCGGCTCGGTCAAAGCTCGGTCAAAGCTCGGCTCGTTGAAGCTCGGCTCGAGCTCGGGCTCGGCTCGAGACTTAAACGAGCCGAGCCGAGCTAGGCAAAGCTCGGCTCGTAAAGCTCGTGAGCAGCTCGTTTATTATTTTATATTAAAAAAAATATTCTTATTAAATAAATATTTTATATTAAAAAATTTAATACTAATTTATATTTTAATTTAGATTACAAATTATATATTTTAATTTGTGATCCAACTTCACCTCTACTCCACTAGGCACTAAAGTCCCACATTGGTTAAGAAAACAAGGATCAACCTTATTTTCTTTATAAATAGCTACTATTCCTTACTTCAACTTAAAGTTTAATTTTGTATCTCCTTGGTTGGGAAACAAAAACTATACTTTATTTTCTTCATAGGGGAATGAAGTATAATTTTAAATAGTTGATTATTTAATCCTTAAAATATTTGATAATTTTTTCTTTAGCAAAATATGGAGTCCCACATTGAAATTTTAACAATGCTAGGAGGGATTCCAAGTTATAAAAGCATATGTAAACAAAACAAGGGTATAATGAGTTTGTTTTCTTAACAAACATGGAGTCCCACATTGAAATTTTAGCAATGCTAAGAGGGATTCCAAGTTATATAAGCATATGTAGAATGAGTTTGTTTATCTTAAACAAAACACAAAGTTCCACATTGAAATGGGGACAGTGAGTTTGTTTTTCTTTAACAAACCATGAAGTCCCACATTGAAATCTTAGCAATGCTAAGAGGGAAATCAAGTTATAAAAGCATATGATGGGTGAGTGAACAAGCTCACCTACTTCGAGCCAAGCCGAGCTCATTAGTCGAGCCTAAACGAGCTCGCAAGGCGAGCCTAAACGAGCTCGCGAGCCGAGCTCGAGCCCCAATTTTCCATCACGAGCCGAGCTCGAGCTCGGCTCTCCCAAGCTCGGCGAGCTCACGAGCCGAGCCGAGCCGAGCCTGAGAAATTATAAACGAGCTCGAGCCGAGCCCAGTGCTATTCGGGCTCGGCTAGCTCGATAAGCACCCCTAGTTGATGCGCTAGAGTTCACTAATTCATAACAACATAATAAACTTAGGCCCCGTAAATATTAAGGTTTGCTTTTCCAAACATAAAGTACTTATAAAACCCTTAATTAATAGTAATAGGTCATGCCTCCGCAGGGTGTTATCATTAATTTTGGGATAATAAGGTAAAATTGCGAATTTTACAACTTAGTTTGGTTGTCCTTAACAAAATTAAAAGCGTTTTGAATTTTGAAGCAAGAGATAGTTAAACATGCGATTTTTATCCATCTAAACAAGAGTTATAAAGTGTTATAATTAGTAAAAGAGTTTACTTACCTTGATAATGTAACGTTATAGATAAGGCCTCCGTCTGCTTAGTGTTACATGTTGATAGGATCTTGTAAAACACTTATTCATAGGGGACTTTAATTTTGAATAGGTGGTCAACCTAGAAACCTTTTACATGTTTTAGGTTGCTTTATAAACATAAAATTGAACTTTGCCTTATTTTTCTGTCTGTAGATATCATGTCTAATAACAACAACAACAACTCCGGTTTCAACATTCGTCCTTTTCTGGAAAAGGACAGACTGAATGGTGAAAATTTCCTTAATTGGGAAAGGACCTTAAGACTCGTTCTGAGGTTTGAGGGTCGAGAGGACGTCTTAGATACCCCGCTTCCTGTAATAACTGATGAATCAACTGACGCTGAAAAACGTCGTGCAAAACAGGCTAGTGATAAGTCTATACCAATCACTTGTTTGATGGTAGCAGCCATGGAGCCGAACCTCCAAAAGAGGTTCGAAACCAAGGATGCCTACACGATCATGCAAGAGCTGCGGGCCATGTTTAAAACTCAGGCCCGAGTTGAGCGGTATGAGACTAACAGGGAGATCCTTGAATGTCACTTGAAGCCGGGTCAAGCTGTTGGCCCCCATGTGTTCGAAATGATGGGTCTTTTCGAAAACATGGAAAGACTTGGGTTCCCTTATAGGCTCGAGTTGGCTACTGACATCATTCTCCACTCACTACCTGAAAGTTTTAATCAGTTCAGAATGACCTACAATATGAATGAGTCTGAAAAGACTTTGCAAGAGCTGCATGGATTGTTGGTCAATGCTGAAAGGAACATCCCTAAGGTTGAACCAAAGAAAGAGGTTCTGTTGGTTCAAAAGGGAAAGGGTTTCAAAAAGAAATGGGCAGGAAAGAAGGACAAAGGCAAGCAAGTTGCCACTGTCGCTGAAAAACCTAAGCCAACCGCCAAGCCCAAGGTTGCTGCGGAAAGCAAGTGCTTCCACTGTCACAAGATTGGACACTGGAAGAGGAACTGCCCGATATACTTGGAGGAAATAAAGAAGTCTGGGGCTTCTACTTCAGGTATATATGTTATAGAAATCAATTTGACTTCTACTTCTTTATGGGTATTTGATACCGGTTGTGGTTCTCACATGTTAATGATGTGCAGGGACTAAAAAGAAGTAGGAAGTTGGCAAAAGGCGAGGTAGAGCTACGCGTTGGAAATGGAGCACGAGTTGCTGCACTTGCCGTCGGGAGCTATAGTCTACACTTGCCATCTGGGCTTATTTTAGAATTAAATAATTGTTATTTCGTTCCTACAATAACTAAGAACATAATTTCGGTTTCAGTTTTGGATTCTGAAGGTTTTTGCTTTGAAATAAAGAACAAATGTTGTTCCATTTCTTACAATAATATGTTCTATGCCAGAGCTAATTTGATAAATGGTTTATATGTGCTTGATAAATCATTACAAGTCTATAACATAGATAGCAAGAAAAAGAAATCAAATGATTCTAACCTAACCTATATTTGGCATTGCCGAATGGGTCATATAAACCAAAAGCGCATTCACAAGTTACAAAAGGACGGTATAATTCCATCATTTGATTTCGAATCATTTGATGTATGTGAATCATGCTTAATGGGTAAGATGACAAATCACCATTTACTGGAAAAGGTGAAAGGGCCAGCGATCTTTTAGGACTCATACATACAGATGTATGTGGTCCTATGAGCACAAAGGCAAGGGGAGGGTTTAATTACTTCATCACCTTCACTGATGATTTGAGTAGATATGGCTAATTTACTTAATGAAACATAAGTCGGAATCTTTTGATAGATTCAAAGAGTTCCAAAATGAAGTACAGAATCAACTTGGTAAGACAATAAAAGCACTACGATCCGATCGTGGTGGTGAATATTTGAGCCAAGAGTTTGATGATCATCTAAAGGATTGTGGAATTCTTTCACAATTAACTCCACCAGGAACACCACAGTTAAATGGTGTATCTGAAAGGAGGAATCGAACTTGCTAGATATGGTTCGATCTATGATGAGTCTTGCTGATCTACCGATTTCTTTTTGGGGATACGCTCTCGAAACTGCTGCACACACACTAAATAGGAGCCCGTCAAAGGCTGTAGAAAAGACTCCATATGAGTTATGGAATGGAAAACCTCCAAACTTGTCTTTTCTAAAATCTGGGGATGCGAGGTCTATGTAAAGCGGTTACTATCAGACAAACTCGCACCCAAGTCAGATAAATGTCTCTTTGTGGGATATCCAAAAGAGACAAGGGGTTATTACTTCTATAACCGTCAAGAGAACAAAGTGTTTGTTGCTCGTGATGGTGTCTTTCTTGAAAAGGAATTTGTTTCTAGAAAGACAAGTGGGAGTAAAATAACACTCGAAGAAATTCGAGATGAGCAACAACTGGACGTGGCTCACACCATGTCAGAGACGGCCCAACAAGACGAAAGTCATGTTGAGGAGATAACGTATTCAACGCATGAACCTCCTACCGTCCCATTCGAAGTTGAATCAAGCGAAAATCTTCAAACTGTTGAAGAGAACGTTTCTCTTGATGCTCAGACCCCGCGTAGGTCTAGTAGACCAAGGATTCCAAACAAAAGGTTGGTTGATTTCCTAATGACTGAGAATTCTGAAATTATGATTTTGGAAAATTCAGAACCTACTACCTACAAACAAGCTTTGACGAGCCCAGACTCTGAGAAATGGCTTGAGGCCATGAAATCCGAGTTAGACTCCATGTCTGAGAATAAAGTTTGGACACTGTTGACTTGCCTGTGGGGTTAACCCTATTGGATGCAAGTGGGTGTTCAAATTGAAAACAGGAAAAGATGGAAATGTCTATGTCTACAAAGCAAGACTGGTTGCAAAAGGATTCAGACAAGTTCATGGTATAGACTATGATGAGACCTTTTCTCCAGTAGCAATGCTTAAATCAATTCGGATACTTTTAGCGATTGCTGCATTTTTCGATTACGAAATTTGGCAGATGGATGTCAAAACCGCATTCTTGAATGGGTTCTTGAATGAGGATGTGTACATGACACAACCTGAAGGTTTTGAAGATCCAGAAAATCCTAAAAGGGTTTGCAAGCTTCAGAGATCCATTTATGGATTGAAGCAGGCATCTCGGAGCTGGAATCTTCGGTTTGATGAGGCAATCAAACAATTTGGTTTCATCAAAAGCGAAGAAGAGTCTTGTGTTTACAAGAAGTTTAGTGGGAGCAGCTTAGTCTTCTTGGTTCTGTATGTAGATGACATACTAATCATGGGAAACGACATACCAATGCTTGAGTCAGTCAAGGAATGGTTAAAGAGTTGTTTCTCTATGAAGGACCTTGGAGAAGCTGAGTACATACTGGGAATTAAAATCCATAGAGATAGGTCTCGAAGGATGATTGGGCTGAGTCAAGAAACTTATATTGATAAGGTTCTTACAAGGTTCAACATGGAAAACTCGAAGAGAGGTTTCGTTCCCATGTCACATGGCATATCGCTTAGCAAGAGTCAGTGCCCGACTGAGCCTGATGAGTTAAAGCGAATGAGTAGCATTCCTTATGCTTCGGCTATAGGGTCTATTATGTATGCCATGATAAGTACTCGACCTGATGTTGCATATGCCTTGAGCATGTGTAGCAGGTTCCAAGCAAATCCAGGAGAAGCACACTGGACTGCAGCTAAGAGCATCCTTAAGTACTTAAGGAGGACTAAAGGCATGTTCTTAGTATATGGGGGACAAAGTGAGTTGGTTGTTGAAGGTTACACGGATGCAAGCTTCCAAACCGACAGAGATGACTACCGCTCTCAGTCAGGGTATGTCTTTCGTCTGAATGGAGGAGCAGTGAGCTGGAAGAGCTCAAAGCAAAGCACTGTAGCAGACTCTACGACAGAATCAGAATATTTAGCAGCAGTTGAAGCAGCTAAGGAAGCAGTTTGGATAAAGAAATTCTTGACAGAGCTGGATATCGTACCTAGTGTTCTGGAAGGAATTGAGTTGTTTTGTGACAACAATGGTGCTATTGCGCAAGCAAAAGAGCCAAGGTCACATAACAAGTCCAAGCATGTGATGAGGAAGTATCACCTCATTCGAGAGATAGTTGACAGGAAGGATGTCAGAATCTGCAAAGTTCATACGGATGAGAACGTGGCTGATCCGCTAACTAAACCGCTACCTCAACCCAAGCATGAGTGTCACGCTAGGGCTATAGGCTTGAAGCAAATGTTAGAGTGGCTTTAGATTGTACTAGGTTTAGAGAAACTTATTACAATGTAAAGACATGGTTTTGCTATTTATGTTTATGATAATAAATTTTGTCTTATTTAATTTTGGTTTGGTATTAAATAAAATGTCCAAAATATATCTTGAATTCTATGGTTTTGTCAAATATGTGATTTGATGAATGAAACACCATAAGTGAACAGAATTCATAGAATATTAAAGTTCCTAATCTAAGTCATTAAACTGGACATAAATGACTTATTAAAGGGATTAGCATATAAGATTGATTGATAGCGCCGTTTCATGGGCTATGGAAACATAGAGATGTTTAATCAATCATATGGACATGTATAGTTGATACATAGTCGAACTTGACCTACTTAGAAGTTTTATAACTTCGAAATTATATTAGTAGATTCCTGAGACATGAGTAGAACATTACTTAGCCCAATGATTAGTATAGCTTTGATACTGTCAAACGTCATGCCGTAAAAGGGGACTATAAAGGCAGCATTCAGGTTGTGCTAAAAGTTGAGTGGGAGTATTGGTTACTACAAGATTGGAAAAGTCCTCCTATATGAGATAGGATAGGTGTCTTGGCCCCTTGAAGAGTGAAAAATTGAAAATGCATGGCCGTGCTCAAATGGATCATTCGATGATCATTTGTTTGACAATTTGAACTCGGATTTCAAGGAATAATTTGAAAGCTAGTATGGATGATATAGAAATATGATCATACTATCAAATTAAGACATTAAGAGACTTGAGGAATAAAAACATTGCACACTCGTCTCGGACAAGTGGGAGATTGAAGGATTTATGTCCTCGACTTAAATGCAATTACTAATATATAATGGATCGTATTATAGAGATAATAAGTTCGTTATATTGGGTCGTCTATACGTCTTGCTAGAGAAAGCTATAGAACTTCGGATTAGTAAATAAATAAACCCGAAGCCCAATGTAACGGATCCTACAAGGTCACACATTAAACTTGGATCAACAAAAGAAACCTAGAGCCCAAGAGGGCCCTAGGGTGGCCGGCCAAGAGAGGGAAAAGGAGAGAATCTGACCTAAATACTTTTATATATTTGGGTTAGGCAGAAAAGAAAACAGTCATTTATTCTCTTATTATTTTCTCTCTCCTATTCTCTCTCTTAAAAGTCACGTTATACTCCAAGAAACAAAGAAGAAGTTTTCTTCCTTTCCAACTAGCATTGGTGGAGTGTTGATCTGGGTTGGTGGACTAAGTAGAGGAATCACATCTGAGATTCTCAATCCGGGTTTTCAAGCTTTGTGGAAATCACGCTACAAAGGTTATTTCTAAACTTGTATGTGATCCTTAATTGTATATGCATGTGATCCTGATTTAAGTGCTTATGAATTTGATTCATGAAATTCCGCTTTATAGTACTTATATATTCCTACACTCAAGATATTTGATCTTGCAGTATGTATGGATTACGTCTTTATGTAATAATTTCACATCTTTATATATCCTCAAGAACTCTAAATTTATGACATTAAAAAAATACAAATTTATAAATGGTTATTCCACTTCTTTTTTAAGGTTACTTTAACCAAGCAGACTCAGAAATTGATACTTCTATTTTTCAACAATTTGACTTCTCCACATTTCATATTATTAGCTTTCCTTATAATAAAAATCCCTGAAGGCATTTGTGTTTTGCATAATTTTAGTTTGGAACTTATCATTTGGGTCATTAAGTTTTGACACCAAAACTTGTACTTCCTCCGTTTCATAATAGATGCCACGTTGTACATTCTTGGGTGTTTTAAAATAGATGCAACAACGTTTTTTTTTTCTTATTTAGTAACTTTTGCCTTATACTTACCATTTTTCCCTTACTAACTTGTTTTAAGTACACTAATCTAATTCACTTTATATGTGGTCCCCAACAGTTTTTTTTCCCTCCTTTCACATGGGGACCACTACAATTAATCTACTTCACTTTATACTACTTAAACATGCTTAGGAAATTTTGTCTAATAATCCGTTTTAACAACAATGTGGCATCTATTATGAAACGGAGGAGTATTTTTTTAGAAAACCCAAAAGTGAAAAAGAAAGTAATCTTTTTCTTTTTTTAAAAGTGAAATAAAGCATATCTTAGAAAGCAACCTTTCTCTAGTACATTCCTCCTCCATGCCCTCAGCTTTGCTTACTCAGCAGCGTCTATGTCTCTGTTCTTTATTTTGTTTTATAGTTAACACTTGAAGTCTTTTTCATGGGCTTGAACAATGAACCATTACCATCACTTTTTGCACATGAAAAGTTGGATGTTAATATTATAGGTCTTCTTATTCCCTTATCATCAACGGAAAAAAAAAAATGATCTAAAGAAATATTTTGACCATCGAAAGTGTGGTTCTGATTCGATATTAGTACCACTTTCTTTTACACTCTAACATCCTTGCTTATATCTGCATGAATTTTGATCTCATAGTTTGTATGAATTGTCTTCATACCATTTTATTTCTTTATATCTTTAAAGAACTTTTAATTCATTACATCAAGAATATAACTTTAAATATGTGGGGTACATCTTTATGCTATCCAACGTCTTTATGCGAACATCCTTATATCTTTAAGATCTTAAGGAGTATGCATATTATCACTCTTTTTTTTAACAAGGAGGTACTGACAACTAAGCAGTACAATAGCCATTAGGGAAAATTAGGTCCAATTTCCCCAGCATAAAACAAACCACATGCAAATCAGTACGACTTTGAAGGGACATAGGAACTATATATATTCATAGGAAAACTCCTTACATCCCATGAAAGAAGTGGCCTCTTCAAGTCACTAACTACCTAGCTCTTCACCTTCAACTCTTTATATATTACTAATATGGTTTTTAGGATTTGTACTTACGAGTTTTTGAAATCGCGTGTACTTAACTTGTGTCACTTTTAAGAGCATTTTCAATGACAAGCAACAACCTTATGTGACTTGTCTTAGCCATATCATATTTACAAGTTACAAGCTATACCATTTTTACGCTCTAATGTTCTCTAATAGCAAGCAATAACCCCATATAGCTTGAAGGATTCCACTTACCGATTAATATCTATTACTTTTCACACTGTTTATCTATATTAACCAAAGATATTACATAGTCTAATAATAAAATTTATGGGGATTTTGGCAAAATTCATAAATTATTATTAAAAAATTATGACATAAATATATTTTATTTGATGGAATCATGAAATCAAAGCAAGAATATAATATTCGTGAATCCGCTTTATTTTCACCTTAAAAAAAAAGAGGTTCAAGCTAAGTATAGATAATTAAGATATCTTCTAAAAAATTTTAAATAAGTACGACAAAGTTTAAATCAACCTAAACAAGTGCAATGCTGCATTTTTTTTGAATAACTTTTTGCATTTAATGTGAAAAAAGTTATGGAAAAAATTAGTTCATGCTAATTGTTAAGTATAATAAAATTTGATTTTTTTTCCATCCTATCAGAGGGTCCTGATTCCTGAATACTTTGTAGCAAGAATATTTTGTAGGAGGGAGTACTTATACTAGGGATGACAACTTAGTCCGAATCTAACTCTAGCCCGCTACGATTCGAAGGAAAAAATTCGAAAGTCGACTCCGACTCTGTTTATAAAGTCCGACTCCGTGTCGGAGGAGGGTCGGAGTCAGATCTCATAAAATAATCCGAATCCGACTCCGACTTTGAGTCAATTAATACTTTTTTCTTACTTATGTTTATGAATTATTTATGTATAATCTGACTTTGACTTTCAGCCAATTGTACTATATAGGATTTTTCCATTAAAGAATAATTGTTAAAAAACATAAATAATAATATTTAGATTATTTGTACTATATAAGATTTTCATATGATTATTAGGATAAATTGTAATGATTAGATTATTGTATTATAGAAGACTATTCTATTATAAAAAATGGGTAAAAAAATAAGTCGGACCGAGTTCCGAGTCGGATGATAGGATTTTAAGTTAGATGTTTGGATTTTATGTCAGATGTTCGAATTTTATGTTGGATCGGATTTAGAGTCGGATTTTTGGATTTAAAGTCGGGTCGGATTTGGATTTTCGGAGTTGGACTCGGATTTAATATCCGACTTCTTGTAGGGTCGGAGTCGAATTATGCATAATCGGGTCCAAGTCTACCCCGTTGTCATCCCTAACTTATACTCTATTTCTTTTTCTGGTGAAACATACGTATACTCTTAATCTTAACTAGTTTTATACCTACTATAAACATTATTGCAAAGAAAGCAGTAAAACTATTATTCAGAACTCAAAAGTTGGAGTAATCAGATATGTATTGGCTAAGAGCTAACGGATATAAAGTATATACTACCTAACTCAACTATACAAATATTATTACATGAAGAATATGAGTGTTTGTGATTGGGTCAAAGCATATGGACCAGGGGGCGGATTTAGAGTTTTGAACTTGGAGGATCCTAACCAAACTAAAAAAAATAAATAATAATCATAATAACATAAGAGAAATTTAGTTTAAACAATAAGAAAATCAACCTTTATATTATTTGAAACATGTATTAGACAAACCTTCATTATATATCGACATTTCAATGTTATCTTCATTTTTAGTAAATTCAACTGATTGAATTTTACCCTAATCAATTATATATATGTTCCTAAATTTTTTTGAGAATTTGATATTGTAATTTGGTTAATGTAATTATAGAAAAATCCAAAATGTTACATGGTAAAATTATGTTTAAGTATTTGTAAATAAATAAATATTGGTCATACTTAATATAGCAATAACGTATAAAGTTAAATAGTTGAATTTATTTGAAAACAAAAGGAGAATAATTGTTACATCAGGAAAAAAAACAAAATGGTTAAACTTAGACCTAAAATTAAGAGAGATGGAGTCTATTCAAACCAATGAAATGGAGATCTAATATAGAAAATAAAAACAGCAAAGGAGAAAAGAAAAATAAGTATAAAATAAAATAAATGAACAATAAATATTGGTCATACTTAATATAGCAATAACGTATAAAGTTAAATAAAAATAAGGATATCATTTTCAAAATTTTGCCTAGACAAGATATGCCTTATCGCAAGATGGAAGACCCGTTGATATGATCTTTAACCCAATAGGAGTACCTTCATGAATGAATGTAGGAAATATATTTGAATGTTGGCTCGGGTTAGCGGGAAATTTATTTTAAAAAGAAAGGAGAATAATTGTTACATCAGAAAAAAAAAAAAAAAAAAGAATGGTTAAACTTAAAGCTAAAATTAAGAGAGATGGAGTCTATCCAAGATAATGAAATGAAGATCTAATATAGAAAATAACAAAATAGTAAAAGAGAAAAGTGAAAGAAATATAAAAAGTAAAATAAATGAAAGATAAATATTGGTCATACTCAATATAGCAAACGTATAAAGTTATAAAGTTGAATTTATTTGAAAACGAAAGGAGAATAATTGTTAAATCAAGAAAAAAAGAAGAATGGTTAAACTTAGAGCTAAAATTAAGTGAAATGGAGTCTATTCAAGATAATGAAATGAAGGTCTAATATAGAAAATAAAATATAGTAAAAGAGATAAGAGGAAGAAGTATAAAAAGTAAAATAAATGAAAAAAAAAGTCATGAACGAAAGAAGAAAGAAAAAAAATGAAATTGATATAAAAGAAAAATAATTATAAAATAAAAAGAAAAAATGAACAATAAATATTGGTCATACTTAATATAGCAATAACGTATAAAGTTAAATAGAAATAAGGATATCATTTCCAAAATTTTGCCTAGACAAGATATGCCTTATTGCAAGATGGAAGACCCGTTGATATGATCTTTAACCCAATGGAGTACCTTCATGAATGAATGTAGGACATATATTTGAATGTTGGGTCGGGTTAGCGAGAAATTTATTTATAAAAGAAAGGAGAATAATTGTTACATCAGAAAAAAAAAATGGTTAAACTTAAAGCTAAAATTAAGAGAGATGGAGTCCATCCAAGATAATGAAATGAAGATCTAATATAGAAAATAAAAAAATAGTAAAAGAGAAAAGTGAAAGAAATATAAAAAGTAAAATAAATAAAAAATAAATATTGGTCATACTTAATATAGCAATAACGTATAAAGTTATAAAGTTGAATTTATTTGAAAACGAAAGGAGAATAATTGTTAAATCAGGAAAAAAAAAAAGAATGGTTAAACTTAGAGCTAAAATTAAGTGAAATGGAGTCTATTCAAGATAATGAAATGAAGGTCTAATATAAAAAATAAAATATAGTAAAAGAGATAAGAGAAGGAAGTATAAAAAGTAAAATAAATGGAAAAAAAGACATGAACTATAGAAGAAAGAAAAAAATGGAATTGGTATATATGGAATTCGAACCCGCTTTCGAGAGTACAAGATGATGATGAGTTCGAAAGTTTACCATTGAACCAAAGTTACATTGCTTCAAGTTATTGCACGGATAATAGTTTTATCTTATGAACTTCCCCCAACTTGAAAAAAAGGAAAATCGATTTCTCTGTGGGGCATGTGCCATCTAGTACCCTTAGTAGGCCCGCTCCTGATATGGACCTATTGCATTATATGTTACCCATGTCGTGGAATCCTCCATCTCTCTTCTTTTGGTCCCTAAACTTCCCATAATTCTTTTCCATCGCAATCGCGACTATCAATTGTTCTGGTTAAGAGAGGCTTATTTGTCTTATAGTTTGGCTGCTCTACTTATCTGCCTTTGATTTCATTGCTTGTTGCTTTACCTGATTTGTTCATTTCTGTAATGTTTTTGGTTTTAAACTAAATCGAATTATGGAGACCCTAAAACATTTGACATGTAAATGCTTATTGGTCGATCACTTATAGTTTATTGACTGATCACATAAAAATCAGCAATAGCACCTCATGCCCATTATTCAAAGTTCTTTATTGTAGATGTACTTAGCTATGATGAATAAATTATGTTGGAGTACTCATGTTTGGTTTTATCACAATATAACTATTCAAATAAAGCATCGTTAGCGTTTATGTGTTATACCTTTTGAGTTTTGACATAATGTGTGTAAAACATTTAGAATGTGCTAAAATTATTTCGATTTTTCATTTGTTTGAATAGGAAAAATTGACTGATCTATGAGTCTTAATTATGCATCATTATTTTTTATAGGTTCCAACTATCGTTTATTATTTGGAGGACCCAACTATTGCCTCTTATCACTTGAATTGGGCCTAACAAATAAGTAGCATGTTGTAGTAGGTTATATTTTATGTAATTTCATTAAATCACGTGAAGGTCGATTAATGAATTGTTTGTATTTGAGTTCTCTAAAAGCCTCCTATTTTTTATGCCGAGCCTAATAAGTGCATGATAAGGCTATTAAGTAGTGAATGTGGTCCACCTGCCTGGTATAGATATAGTACGACTGGTCGTCATCTATGGGCTTTACCACTTTACCACTTTACCACTTTTCCACTTTTCCGTATAGTTTACCATTTTCTACTTTGTTTCAACACACTCTACTTTTGTTTCAACGTCAGTATTTTTTTTTGAGGGGAAATATAATGTTTCAACGTCAGTATTCTTTCCTTTTATATTTTTTGATTTAATTTAAATGGTTCCTTTGACTATTTTAGAACGTTAGCTTAAAAGCTAACTAACACGATTAGTCAAATGTTACCCAAAGATTAGTCAAAGTTACCCTACTGCTAGTCAATATTAGTTATTGTAAAATTAGCCAAAGTTACCGAAATTAAGTTATCCTACAACTATTTTAAGTTATCATTATAACTATCTAAAGTTACTGTTTGGGCCCAATAATCCTTAGTGGGCCACTACATGCTCCAAAGCTCCCTGCCAGCTTGGCAGTCCTCCAGTGGGACCCACCCATCTTAAAACCTGTGCCAGCATGGCAGAGACATTCTACACACATTTCAACACCTATAAATATGGGGCAGATCCCCATTTATTGAGGCCATAACTTCTAGACAAACTACTTCACAGATCCCAATTAATACACATCAACTGACTTGATCGTCGGAGGGGCGATCTCAAATCCACCCCCGGGTAGTCTAACCCTCGTCCTGTGCAGGTCTCCTAGCGATCTTCGAGCATCCGGCTCTCATTAACCCTAATCTCGATCCATCCCGCATAATACAAGTTTTTACCCGAAACAATTACCATAAATTATTTAAAGTTACACTTATGCTTTCTCCATTCTTTAATAATTACAACATGTAGGGGTTGTACGTTTTTCAAGGAGATGAGAGAGATAGAGAGATATGAAAAAATGGACCTCATCAAATTTAGTAATGTTTCAATTAATATGAAATTTCAAATAAGAAAAATGTTGCAATAATAAAAGAATGGAGGAAGTATCTATCAAAATTACCCTAAAATTAACTAAAGTATCTTAAAATTAAGCATAATTTGTCAGAAAATAACCTTTTAAAAACCACTTTTTACGAGAAACAACCTTTTAAAAATTTTCTGGTAACTTAAGACCTTAAACAATTTTTTTCAGGTATCAACCTTACTCCACTTTCCGATGTTGACTAGTCGGCTTCTAGCATTGACTGTCGCTTTTTTCCTACTTTCTTCTATTTCTCTCCTATTTCCCCTAAAATATTTCTCTCTCCTCCTACTCCTAATTAAACTCCACTGCATGTAGCACTCTTGCACTTCCTCCCTGAAGGATTTATGTCCTCGACTTAAATGCAATTACTAATGTATAATGGATCATATTATAGAGATAATAAGTTCGTTATATTGGGTCGTCTATACGTCTTGCTAGAGAAAGCTATAGAACTTCGGATTTGTAAATAAATAAACCCGAAGCCCAATGTAACGGATCCTACAAGGTCACACATTAAACCTGGATCAACAAAAGGAACCTAGAGCCCAAGAGGGCCCTAGGGTGGCCGGCCAAGAGAGGGAATAAGGAGAGAAATCTGACCTAAATACTATTATATATTTGGGTTAGGCAGAAAAGTAAACAGTTAGTTTATTCTCTTATTATTTTCTCTCTCCTATTCTCTCTCTTCATCAAAGTCACGTTTAAACTCCAAAAACAAGAAAGAAGTTTTCTTCCTTTCCAACTAGCATTGGTGGAGTGTTGATCCGGGTTGGTGGACTAAGTAGAGGAATCACATCTGAGATTCTCAATCCGGGTTATTCAAGCTTTGTGGAAATCACGCTACAAAGGTTATTTCTAAACTTGTATGTGATCCTTAATTGTATATGCATGTGATCCTGTTTTAAGTGCTTATGAATTTGATTCATGAAATTCCGCTTTATAGTACTTATATATTCCTACAGTGGTATCAGTTTTAGCCTCTTGCATATAGAATTTTGGTCATAAAGTTTAGTTTATGTATGATTAATTTTAATTTGATTAAGGGGAGGAATTAAATTATGGATTGAATAATTAATTGAAATTTGTTAAAAGGAGTTTTAATTACTTTCTTTCTCAATATTTCATAGCCGAAATTTTTTTTCACCTCCTAAACCCTAATTTTCGAAATTTATAAAATTCTGATTTTAGATCTTTAAATTTCGAAAATAAATTCATGTTATTCATAAAATTTTCATGCTTAAAATCGTTTATGTATGAAGATAAATTCATGTAAAAGGTGTTTTATATGAATTAGTGATTAATTATATGAATAATCTGAAAATTAATTAAAATAAAGATTTTAAATTTAATTTTCTGTATTAAGCATAAAGAGTTATGTTTAACTTAATCAAGATCACCTAATTAAATTTACAAAAGGTTGTAATTTTAATATCTTTCAAAAGGAAAAGAAAAGAAAATTGAAAGGGAGAAGAGGAGCAGCCACCGTGGGTGCTCCGGTCTCCGGTGGTCGGATGTCTGCCGGCGAAAAGTCGGGGGAACGAATGGCGACTGCCGGCGAGCAGTCGAAGTGAGCGAGGGTGGTGGTGGCAGCAGCCACGTGCGAAGCACGTTTGACGTGCGGAGCAATGCGCTGCTCGCCGCCGCAGGTGAAGTATCGGCGTTCGACGTCGGCTCTCGAAAGAAACAACCGGCGAGTTGCCGGTGAGAGGGCTCGAAAGGGTTGCCGGAAAATCTTTTGGTTATACGACCTTCTGGGCAGAGGAGCGTGAAAGCAGCCTTGCTGCTGCTAGTTTCACGTTTTCCAAAATTAAAAAGAAAAAAAAAACAAAATTTATAAAAGAAACGTGACTAAAAGACTGGGCAGCAGCCAAGTTTTTTATTTTTTTTTTATCTTTTGGAAGTTTTATTTGAAAACAGATTTTGAGAAAGATAAGTAAATTTCAATTATGTTAATTATTGACTTGGTCATAAATTTCAATCCATAATCTGATTTTTTAATCTAATTAAAATTAATTAGGCTAGTTTTAAGGGATAGAATCTTTAGGTGATTAGATATTACTTAAAATTTTATCTTCTTGCTTTAATTAAGAATATTTGATATTTTAATTGATTGGCAAGCATAATATATGATATTATTATGTGGCTTTTATATATGATATATTTGCTATGTATGACTAGTATGGCCCAAATTAAGATAGAAAATACGATCTGCGTATCGTGATGTATTCTTGTAATTTTAAATACGATCTGCGTATCGTTAAGTATTTTTGTAATTTATTTAATTTAGTTATTATGTAAATTATTTTTGATACTTATGTAATCCAAAGAAGAGTCCATCAAGAGAAGGCCCATGGAAAAGGTGGATGGAGATCCATGAAGAGTCCAAGAAGGAGCCATTGATGCTTAGTTCTTAGGATTAGGGGCCATACTAGATCATTTTATTTTCGCATTTTATTATTCTTTAAAATGCTTATAAGTTTATTGTATGTTGGTTGTTGATGCGCTAGAGTTCACTAATTCATAACAACATAATAAACTTAGGCCCCGTAAATATTAAGGTTTGCTTTTCCAAACATAAAGTACTTATAAAACCCTTAATTAATAGTAATAGGTCATGCCTCCGCAGGGTGTTATCATTAATTTTGGGATAATAAGGTAAAATTGCGAATTTTACAACTTAGTTTGGTTGTCCTTAACAAAATTATCAAAAGCGTTTTGAATTTTGAAGCAAGAGATAGTTAAACATGCGATGTTTATCCATCTAAACAAGAGTTATAAAGTGTTATAATTAGTAAAAGAGTTTACTTACCTTGATAATGTAACGTTAAGATAAGGCCTCCGTCTGCTTAGTGTTACATGTTGATAGGATCTTGTAAAACACTTATTCATAGGGGACTTTAATTTTGAATAGGTGGTCAACCTAGAAACCTTTTACATGTTTTAGGTTGCTTTATAAACATAAAATTGAACTTTGCCTTATTTTTCTGTCTGTAGATATCATGTCTAATAACAACAACAACAACTCCGGTTTCAACATTCGTCCTTTTCTGGAAAAGGACAGACTGAATGGTGAAAATTTCCTTAATTGGGAAAGGACCTTAAGACTCGTTCTGAGGTTTGAGGGTCGAGAGGACGTCTTAGATACCCCGCTTCCTGTAATAACTGATGAATCAACTGACGCTGAAAAACGTCGTGCAAAACAGGCTAGTGATAAGTCTATACCAATCACTTGTTTGATGGTAGCAGCCATGGAGCCGAACCTCCAAAAGAGGTTCGAAACCAAGGATGCCTACACGATCATGCAAGAGCTGCGGGCCATGTTTAAAACTCAGGCCCGAGTTGAGCGGTATGAGACTAACAGGGAGATCCTTGAATGTCACTTGAAGCCGGGTCAAGCTGTTGGCCCCCATGTTTCGAAATGATGGGTCTTTTCGAAAACATGGAAAGACTTGGGTTCCCTTATAGGCTCGAGTTGGCTACTGACATATTCTCCACTCACTCCTAATAGTTTTAATCAGTTCAGAATGACCTACAATATGAATGAGTCTGAAAAGACTTTGCAAGAGCTGCATGGATTGTTGGTCAATGCTGAAAGGAACATCCCTAAGGTTGAACCAAAGAAAGAGGTTCTGTTGGTTCAAAAGGGAAAGGGTTTCAAAAAGAAATGGGCAGGAAAGAAGGACAAAGGCAAGCAAGTTGCCACTGTCGCTGAAAAACCTAAGCCAACCGCCAAGCCAAGGTGCTGCGGAAAGCAAGTGCTTCCACTGTCACAAGATTGGACACTGGAAGAGGAACTGCCCGATATACTTGGAGGAAATAAAGAAGTCGGGGCTCCACTTCAGGTATATATGTTATAGAAATCAATTTGACTTCTACTTCTTTATCGGTATTTGATACCGATTGTGGTTCTCACATAGTTAATGATGTGCAGGGACTAAAAAGAAGTAGGAAGTTGGAAAAGGCGAGGTAGAGCTACGCGTTGGAAATGGAGCATGAGTTGCTGCACTTGCCATATGGAGCTATAGTCTACACTTGCCATCTGGGCTTATTTTAGAATTAAATAATTGTTATTTCGTTCCTCAATAACTAAGAACATAATTTCGGTTTCAGTTTTGGATTCTGAAGGTTTTTGTTTGAAATAAAGAACAAATGTTGTTCCATTTTTACAATAATATGTTCTATGCCAGAGCTCAATTGATAAATGGTTTATATGTGCTTGATAATCATTACAGTCTATAACATAGATAGCAAGAAAAAGAAATCAAATGATTCTAACCTAACCTATATTTGGCATTGCCGAATGGGTCATATAAACCAAAAGCGCATTCACAAGTTACAAAAGGACGTATAATTCCATCATTTGATTTCGAATCATTTGATGTATGTGAATCATGCTTAATGGGTAAGATGACAAAATCACCATTTACTGGAAAAGGTGAAAGGGCCAGCGATCTTTTAGGACTCATACATACAGATGTATGTGGTCCTATGAGCACAAAGGCAAGGGGAGGGTTTAATTACTTCATCACCTTCACTGATGATTTGAGTAGATATGGCTATATTTACTTGATGAAACATAAGTCGGAATCTTTTGATAGATTCAAAGAGTTCCAAAATGAAGTACAGAATCAACTTGGTAAGACAATAAAAGCACTACGATCGATCGTGGTGGTGAATATTTGAGCCAAGAGTTTGATGATCATCTAAAGGATTGTGGAATTCTTTCACAATTAACTCCACCAGGAACACCACAGTTAAATGGTGTATCTGAAAGGAGGAATCGAACATTACTAGATATGGTTCGATCTATGATGAGTCTTGCTGATCTACCGATTTCTTTTTGGGGATACGCTCTCGAAACTGCTGCACACACACTAAATAGGAGCCCGTCAAAGGCTGTAGAAAAGACTCCATATGAGTTATGGAATGGAAAACCTCCAAACTTGTCTTTTCTTAAAATCTGGGGATGCGAGGTCTATGTAAAGCGGTTACTATCAGACAAACTCGCACCCAAGTCAGATAAATGTCTCTTTGTGGGGTATCCAAAAGAGACAAGGGGTTATTACTTCTATAACCGTCAAGAGAACAAAGTGTTTGTTGCTCGTGATGGTGTTTTTCTTGAAAAGGAATTTGTTTCTAGAAAGACAAGTGGGAGTAAAATAACACTCGAAGAAATTCGAGATGAGCAACAACTGGACGTGGCTCACACCATGTCAGAGACGGCCCAACAAGACGAAAGTCATGTTGAGGAGATAACGTATTCAACGCATGAACCTCCTACCGTCCCATTCGAAGTTGAATCAAGCGAAAATCTTCAAACTGTTGAAGAGAACGTTTCTCTTGATGCTCAGACCCCGCGTAGGTCAGTAGACCAAGGATTCCAAACAAAAGGTTGGTTGATTTCCTAATGACTGAAAATTCTGAAATTATGATTTTGGAAAATTCAGAACCTACTACCTACAAACAAGCTTTGACGAGCCCAGACTCTGAGAAATGGCTTGAGGCCATGAAATCCGAGTTAGACTCCATGTCTGAGAATAAAGTTTGGACACTGGTTGACTTGCCTGGTGGGGTTAACCCTATTGGATGCAAGTGGGTGTTCAAATTGAAAACAGACAAAGATGGAAATGTCTATGTCTACAAAGCAAGACTGGTTGCAAAAGGATTCAGACAAGTTCATGGTATAGACTATGATGAGACCTTTTCTCCAGTAGCAATGCTTAAATCAATTCGGATACTTTTAGCGATTGCTGCATTTTTCGATTACGAAATTTGGCAGATGGATGTCAAAACCGCATTCTTGAATGGGTTCTTGAATGAGGATGTGTACATGACACAACCTGAAGGTTTTGAAGATCCAGAAAATCCTAAAAGGGTTTGCAAGCTTCAGAGATCCATTTATGGATTGAAGCAGGCATCTCGGAGCTGGAATCTTCGGTTTGATGAGGCAATCAAACGATTTGGTTTCATCAAAAGCGAAGAAGAGTCTTGTGTTTACAAGAAGTTTAGTGGGAGCAGCTTAGTCTTCTTGGTTCTGTATGTAGATGACATACTAATCATGGGAAACGACATCAATGCTTGAGTCAGTCAAGGAATGGTTAAAAAGTTGTTTCTCTATGAAGGACCTTGGAGAAGCTGAGTACATACTGGGAATCAAAATCCATAGAGATAGGTCTCGAAGGATGATTGGGCTAAGTCAAGAAACTTATATTGATAAGGTTCTTACAAGGTTCAACATGGAAAACTCGAAGAGAGGTTTCGTTCCCATGTCACATGGCATATCGCTTAGCAAGAGTCAGTGCCCGACTGAGCCTGATGAGTTAAAGCGAATGAGTAGCATTCCTTATGCTTCGGCTATAGGGTCTATCATGTATGCCATGATAAGTACTCGACCTGATGTTGCATATGCCTTGAGCATGTGCAGCAGTGTTCCAAGCAAATCCAGGAGAAGCACACTGGACTGCAGCTAAGAGCATCCTTAAGTACTTAAGGAGGACTAAAGGCATGTTCTTAGTATATGGGGGACAAAGTGAGTTGGTTGTTGAAGGTTACACGGATGCAAGCTTCCAAACCGACAAAGATGACTACCGCTCTCAGTCAGGGTATGTCTTTCGTCTAAATGGAGTAGCAATGAGCTAGAAGAGCTCAAAGCAAAGTTCATACGGATGAGAATGTGGCTGATCCGCTAACTAAACCATTACCTCAACCCAAGCATGAGTGTCACGCTAGGGCTATAGGCTTGAAGCAAATGTTAGAGTGGCTTTAGATTGTACTAGGTTTAGAGAAACTTATTACAATGTAAAGACATGGTTTTGCTATTTATGTTTATAATAATAAATTTTGTCTTATTTAATTTTGGTTTGGTATTAAATAAAATGTCCAAAATATATCTTGAATTCATGGTTTTGTCAAATATGTGATTTGATGAATGAAACACCATAAGTGAACAGAATTCCTAATCTAAGTCATTAAACTGGACATAAATGACTTATTAAAGGGATTAGCATATAAGATTGATTGATAGCGCCGTTTCATGGGCTATGGAAACATAGAGATGTTTAATCAATCATATGGATATGTATAGTTGATACATAGTCGAACTTGACCTACTTAGAAGTTTTATAACTTCGAAATATATATGTGTAGATTCCTGAGACATGAGTAGAACATTACTTAGCCCAATGATTAGTATAGCTTTGATACTGTCAAACGTCATGCCGTAAAAGGGGACTATAAAGGCAGCATTCAGGTTGTGCTAAAAGTTGAGTGGGAGTATTGGTTACTACAAGATTGGAAAAGTCCTCCTATATGAGATAGGATAGGTGTCTTGGCCCCTTGAAGAGTGAAAAATTGAAAATGCATGGCCGTGCTCAAATGGATCATTCGATGATCATTTGTTTGACAATTTGAACTCGGATTTCAAGGAATAATTTGAAAGCTAGTATGGATGATATAGAAATATGATCATACTATCAAATTAAGACATTAAGAGACTTGAGGAATAAAAACATTGCACACTCGTCTCGGACAAGTGGGAGATTGAAGGATTTATGTCCTCGACTTAAATGCAATTACTAATGTATAATGGATCATATTATAGAGATAATAAGTTCGTTATATTGGGTCGTCTATACGTCTTGCTAGAGAAAGCTATAGAACTTCGGATTAGTAAATAAATAAACCCGAAGCCCAATGTAACGGATCCTACAAGGTCACACATTAAACTGGATCAACAAAGGAACCTAGAGCCCAAGAGGGCCCTAGGGTGGCCGGCCAAGAGAGGGAATAAGGAGAGAAATCTAACCTAAATACTATTATATATTTGGGTTAGGCAGAAAAGTAAACAGTTAGTTTATTCTCTTATTATTTTCTCTCTCCTATTCTCTCTCTTCATCAAAGTCACGTTTAAACTCCAAAAACAAGAAAGAAGTTTTCTTCCTTTCCAACTAGCATTGGTGGAGTGTTGATCCGGGTTGGTGGACTAAGTAGAGGAATCACATCTGAGATTCTCAATCCGGGTTATTCAAGCTTTGTGGAAATCACGCTACAAAGGTTATTTCTAAACTTGTATGTGATCCTTAATTGTATATGCATGTGATCCTGTTTTAAGTGCTTATGAATTTGATTCATGAAATTCCGCTTTATAGTACTTATATATTCCTACACTCCCCCCTCCACACCTACACCCACATCCACAGCCGAGCCGAACCTGCAACTGAAACACCTCCTTCTCCAATCATCCAAGCCCTGTCCTACCCCCACCCCCCCTCCCCCCCCAAAAAAAACCAACCCATCCCTTGGTCCCACGAAGAAACTCCGAACCTCATCAAAGCCTACCAGGAATCATGGTACTCCCTCAAACGCGGCCAATTAAAAGCCTTCCAATGGGATAATGTCTACGTCACTGCCGCCACTCGTTGCCGCTCGATGAACCCTCGAAATTCGGAACCCAATGAAGCCACAAAATTGAAAAACTTAAACTAAGTCTCTGTTATATTTCCTCTCATTTCAGTATGCAATACGCAAGCGATATCTCTAGTCGAATGTAGGGAAAATCACATCGATTGAGTTGAGGATTGGGCGAGGGTGGTGGGGGAGCGGGGGGCTTCGAGGTTTGGAAGAGGGTACGGTGGTGGCGGGGCGAGGGTAGTGGGGTTTCGAGTGTGTTTAAGTGGCTAATGGTAGTCCGAGGCTAGAGTTCGAAAGGTTAGTGGCTGGAGGAGGTGGTCTTGTGGTGGAGTGAAAGATAAAGGAGAAGAGTTCTCCATAATTCAATTGAATTCAACTGTAAAAGTGCAAAAATGCCATAGTTGAAGAGAGAAGAGGAAGGAGTGAAGTAGGGTAGGAGGAGAGAGAAATATTTTAGGGAAATTGGAGGGAAAGGGAAGAATAGGAAAAACGCGACAGACAACGTCGAAATTCGGCTGGTTGTCGAAAAGTGGAGTAAGGTTGGTTTCATTTAATTTTTTTTTTGTTTAAGGTCTTAAGTTGCCAGAAAATTTTAAATGGTTGTTTCTCGCAAAAAGTGATTTTTAGAAGGTTGTTTCTGACAAATTTTGCTAAAATTAATCAAAGTTACCCTCAAGCTAATCAAAGCTACATATACTTCCTCCATTAAAATATGCCTGAAATGTTTTGACTTTTATATTATTCGCCACTCTCGTGACTCGTCTGACCGTGTTTTGCTAATTCAACATAAAAAGAATATAGTCGCATAGGATGTTTTTAGATTCATCTCGACATATAGTTTCAAGATATCAACTTTTTTCACAATTTTAATTATAATTTAAGCAAATAGAGATATTTAATGATTAAAGTTATATCTTGACAAACGTGTCAGGAGAAATATTTCATGTAATATAAAACGGAGAAAGTATTTATTAAATTTTTTTTTACCCTAATATTAATTAATGTTATCCTATAATAATAAAAGTTACTCCTATAAAAAAAATAAAAATCAAAAGTTACGCGGATATTAACTAGAAAAGTTACCCTACAATACATGAAATCACCCTAAAAGTGAACCAAAGTTATCCTAAAACTAAACCTTACATAGATATACAATTTGGGCCAACTACTTTCATCAGTTTCACCATCTTCAATGCCTATTTTGAAATCTTCCGATTGAATCTTGCTCAGTATAGATTTCCCATGTAAACCTACTTGATTTCCATGAAAGTATTTTTTTTTATATATTTTTAAGTTGGTAAAATGAATATGACCTTTGAAGTCACGAGTTCAAATCTTTACCACTAGGTCAAGCCTTGTTTGGTATAAAAGTATTATATATTCTTAATTAAAGTATTATATATATATATATATATATATATATATATATATATATTACAATCTCTATCCTTCAATAAAAAAATTACCTATTAAGATTTTGAGATTTTTCTCAATCATAGCCATTCCTAATTTAAAGTACGTATATCAAAGGAAGTTGAAAGTGGATAAAATAAACATTTATAAAATTATATGTATTGAAAGAAAAAAGTTTATGATTGAAGAACAAATTAACATAACTAAAGTAGTTTTCAAATCATTTACAAAACGAAAGACATTAATTTTTTTTAATTTTACCTAAACTTTGAAATGCAATAACAATATACCAACATTTATCCATTGTCAAGTGATTAAGATACCAAGAAAACAACTTCTTCATCAAGTAATTTTTTATATTTTGTATTTACACCACATGATATTTAATTAGAACTAATGATGATTGTAAATTACATCCTTCAAAATTACATTTAGATAAAATCTAATAATAATCACTAATATCATTCACGCACGCATCGAGTGCAAGAAAGGCCAGTAATTATAGAACCGAGGAAGTATAATGATAGTATGATACAATGTATAGATGCGACCCTACCGAAATCCAATGTAACCCCTCAAAGTGCCATCTCCATAGCTCGTGATATTTGAACAACTGAAATCTTAATATAGAAGAATATCCACTAATGAAGTCTATGTAGTACTTGCTTGAGAGAGTTGTATTGTAATTTCAGTAACAATTATGTGACCTAATATTTGAGGAAGATACCATGCATAGTGGGTCTTTTTGTCTTTTTTAAATCGTTGGCAGATATATGATCCAATTCACTCTCCTTTTTATTCCTTTTTCTCATTTAGGGCTAATGTAACTTTGACTCAACAATCAATCTTACTATAGAAAAGGGGATATATCATCGAGGACATATACTACTTCATAGAGTACTAAAACAAAACAGATGCTGCTTTGATGATGATTGCAGCGAATGCGAATCCTATTTATCTTTCTTTCTCTCACTTTCTTTTTCTCTTTTTTTAAAGTTCTCTCACTTCTCACTATCGCTCAAATCATAATCGATCTAAGATGCTACTTCTATTGCATGCTTATAAATTCTAATACCCATCAAAACCTCTTCACTTTTTTAAAAAACTACGAAAACTCATACAGGTAACTTAGATTCTTTCAAAAGAAAAGAACAAATGTTGAGCAATGAGGAAAGCATTAACTTTATTAGTATTGCTTTCCAATATCCTCTTTCCCCTTCTTCAGTTCTTTGCTATGATATCACTCATCAATAATCATCACTTTTGTTTTAATCTATTGGATACCGATCAAAAGATGATTAGAAGTAGATATACTTTTTCTTTGTTTTCGAATCAGCTTCGGAGGCATATTTCGCGGATGTTTCAAGCTCCTGTGTGGTGGACTGGTGGTGGCCTTGTGCTTTGGGCTGGCGTTGATTGATGATTGTTGTGCCGCCGTGCCGAACTGGTTTGTGCTCGTGGTATTGTAGAGTTAAGTTTTTCTTTCTCTCTTAAAATTTCTTTTTTCTGCTAATTTTAATTACAGTTGTGAATTGTGAATGTTTGAGTAACATACGAATTCAAATCATCAGTAATATTATTCTTATAATGGGAGTAAGATCATGTTTTTGCAACTGTTCTTATTTTTTGAACAATTTACAACTCAATGATTGTGGGGATTATGCCATAATTTAGAGAAGCATAAGGAGGCATTTCCTTTTTTTTTTTTGACATATATATTCTCAAGTAGGGGATAACGAGCCTGACAAGCTCGTGAGCAGCTCGGACTCGGCTCGGTCAAAGCTCGGCTCGTTGAAGCTCTTGACTTAAACGAGCCGAGCCGAGCTAGGCAAAGCTTGGCTCGTAAAGCTCATGAACAGTTCGATTATTATTTTATATTAAAAAAATATTTTATATTAAAAAATTATTTAGATGTTAAAAAATTATTTAGATGTTAAAAAATTATTTAGATGTTAAAAATTATTTGGATATTAAAAATTATATTAAGTATTTCTTTTAAGATATTAACTAAGGTATATAATAGAAGAAAGAAAGATAAAAAGAAAAGGTAAAAAAATAAATTAAAAAGGGTTTTTTCATTACGGTGTGATTGTTTGTTCATTCTCACACTTGAAATAGAAAGAGGAGAGAGAAAGAGAAAGCGGGAATAATTACTAAAGAGAATTTACGCATGGACAATGGGGAGCAATGTTACAAGATGGAAGCAAGTGAGAAAGAAATTTGGCTTTCTAGAGTCCCACGTCGGTGGAATAGGATAAGGGTGTGAGTTATAGGCTTTATAAAAGAAACCTTTCACTCCCTAACTCTCTACCATTGGCTGCTACTACTTGCTTGGCTATGCAATAACAAGTGTTAGTTATAGGGCCTTCGAACTACTAAACGTTCGGGCCTAATGAACTAAGACCTTAGACTTGCTTAGGGTTGAACCTTGAAGTTATATTCGAACTCGAGCCGAGTTGCAATTTTTGGACTCAAGCTCGAGCCTAGTTAGGTTCGGTTTCGGTTTGGCTCATTAACACCCCTAACCGAGCCTAAATGAGCTCACGAGCCGAGCCTAAACGAGCTGAGCTCGAGCCGCAAATTCCAATCACGAGCTCGAGCCGAGCTCGGCTCCCCTAAGCTTGGCGAGTTCACGAGCCGAGCCGAGCCCATCAAAAGTTAAAGGAGCTCGAGCCGAGCACAGGGCTCGGCTCGCTCGATAAGCACCCCTAGTCTTAAGCATGGACAAAGATTCAGCGTAAAACCAGTTCTTTTTGGCAAAACAGGTTTTTCTTTTGAGTTAAAAAGGGATTAACTGATTAAGTGGTTGTATTACTAGTTTGAGCCTTGACTTAAATAAATGTGGAAAAGAATCCCCCAACAATGACATTGAAAAGGTGGTCCCAAAATTGTTTAAAATGTCCCTAGTTTTACCTGACATTTCCAACTAACTTTACTTATCTCTTTTTTTATTTCTTTTTTTCCACAACCACCACCTTTATCCCCACAACCATCACCAAAACCACAGAAACCACCACTGAGGCCACACACACCACCAACTAAACCATGCACAACCACAAACGAAATAAAAAAAAAATCAATTGCGTCCACCGTGAAAACATTCGGCCCTATATTTCTATTATAAGCTCACCCAAAAAAAAATTTGCCCCTAGATTTGTCGTCTCCGCATCATGAAGTAGCAAGCTTAAACTTTCATTTGGTATGTAATCAAAGAACAAGAGCTTTATATTTCTATTACAAGCCCGCCCAAGAAGCCAAACTATATTCTTGTGGCGAGTATAACCTTGGATTTGAACTTCTGAGATCGATACCCCTTTTTTTCTGTACATAAATTTTTTTTAAAGCTATTCTCTCTCCATTAGGCAAACAAACCCTATATACAACTTCAGAGCTCCCACATCCTATCACATCGCTGAGTTCAAGTTACTTATTGTATATTCAATTAAAAGGTCCATAATTTGGTAAAGTGTAACATTCCAAGTATCCACCTCAATCAAATTTGGATCAACCATCATTCTATCAAAAATTTTGATGTAAATTATAGTTGCCAATAGTATCAGGACCACATTAATGCACATCAAGATTGAAGCAATCAATCTCACACTGAAATCAACATGGTGGACATGTTGTTGAGTTGGATGCACTAGCCCATTAGAAGGAGAAAGATATGTATTTCCAGCAAGATTATATGGAGGGAGTCGGTGAAAGAAAAAGGTGTTGGGCACTTCACCGGAGAAATTATTAAGCGAAACATATAATGTCACAAGGCTTGCTAGACTTGTAAAGACATCTAACTTACCACTGAGTGACTTATAAGAAAGATCAACGACTGCTAGGTTATCTAAGCCATATAGAAATGGAACCTCACATGGTAATACGTTTTCACCTAAGGTTCAAAGAGATTTCCAAAGAAGAGAGTTCACTGAGTTCCTTTGGAACCTTCCTTGTGAAGCAATTGGTTCCCAAATCCAACAGCAACATTTTATTACAATATTTTATTTCATGAGGAATTCCATCAGAAAATTTGTTGTTGCTTAGAATATATTTTGTCAGATTATTCAAAGAACAAATAGATGCTGGTAGCATACCTCTAACTTGATTGTTCGATATGTCTACAAATTGTAGACTCCTCGGTAAATCATTAGGCATAGAACCTATGATTGCATTTTCATGGGCGTTGAAGTATTTCAAGCTTGAGCAACCAGATAACAAAAGAGATATGCTACCTTTGAAGTCATTTTCACTTAAATCAAGTAAATAAAAGCTCTTCAACTTTTCTAGTTCCCCGGGAATATGACCTCCCAATCTATTACCACTTATAGAGAACCAAGTACGAGTGTTTAGGTTCCCTACTTCAGGATGTAAAAATCCCGATAGTTTGATTGATGATAAATCTAATATGGTGAGATTCTTGAAGGGATATAACTTCCTAGGTATAGGAGCAGAAAAGTCATTTAAAGAGAGATCAATCACTTGCAGGACCTCACACTTAAGAATGTTTCCTAGTAAGTTCCCAAATAGCTTGTTGTTCCTCGCGTATACAAAACTCAAGCTCTTTAAGTTGCCAATTTGTTTTTTTTACCTCACCTAAGAGACCATTGTCATTTATTTCCAATATAGTGGGAGCTCTACAACGACTGAGCACATTAGTTATACTTCCTGATAAATGGTTATTCCCTAAATAAAATTTTTTCCATACGTGAAATATTTCCCGAACTTTTCGATATGCTTCCTGAGAGGAAGTTTTGCGACAAGGCCATAACTTCGAGGTTGGAGCAGCTTCCAAGGTCATCAGGAATAGTCCCACAAGGCTATTATTCCATAAGAGCATATGTAGAAGATTTTTAAGTTGTCTTAGGCTCTTTGGAAGTGAAGTTAAGATTAAATTACTTTTTACATATAAATATTGCAACTCAGTGCAATTTCCAAGCTCTTCTGGAAAGTGACCCCAAAAAGTAGAGAATTATGTATATATATCGTTTGGATTCCCTTAAGGTATCCTACAGATGATGGCAGGCTACTGGAAATGCTCGTATAAGCAAGCCCAAGCATGACCAAGTTAGTACAATGGCCGATTTCGAACGGGAGTTCTCTCGTGAGATTCTCATTGCCACCGGCTCGAAACAATTGGAGGTTGCTTAATGTGCCAATGCATTTCGGGATCTTGCCGGAGAGTAAATTATTACTGAGTGTAACAGATAAAAGGTTTGTAAGGTTACTAATGCACAGAGGGGTGAAACCTTCAATATAATTGGTGTTAAATGAAAAAATGTGTAAGTTGTTTAACATACATAGTTCATCAGAGATCTTTCCAACTGCAACATTATTGCTTATATTAATCAAAGTTAAGGATTTTATGGCTCTCCACTCTTTCGGGATGTTGCTGGTCAGATTTGTGGATGATAAAATGAGGGTCGTAAGATTTTTGAGGGGTTGTAAAGCGGAAGGTAATGGACCATGTAAATCAATCGATTGCAAAACTAGTTCAACAAATTGTCCATTTTCATTCCACCGAATACCATACCAGTTGCAAGGATATTAGTTTGAAAGGTTCAAGGAGTGAAATGTGTTTGTTGTGGTGTTTAAGGTGTTCCTCCATGAAACAAGAGCTTGGCCTTCTATATCAATGGAGTGTGCTAAGGTGAACGAGGTAACCAAAAATAATATGGCGTAGGAGAAATTAGTCTGGTATGGAGAAAAAGAGAAAAGATTTCTTAGAGATGATGACATGATTGGAGTACAAAAATTTAGGAAGTTGTGTTGTTACTAAGAAAGAATGGAATGAACAGAAAATTCAGAATTAAAGGAAGGCGATTTGTTTTGTGGGTATGATATCATCAAAATACATGCAGATATATATATATATATAAGTCAGAAGATATAAGGTAGGTGTCAAGTGCACAAGTAATAAAAGACTGACTCAGCTTTTTATGACTTGCACGAGCTAGAGTGGGGGATGTTGGTAGGTGGTTGTGGTAATGGGAGGTTGTGGTGGCAGGAGGTGGTTGGTGGTGTAGTGAGATGGCTGGTGGTGAGGGTGGGGTTTAGGAAAAAAGAAAGAAAAGGTGAAAAATGTAATTTAATTTTTTGGGGGCAATTTTAAGTAATTTTGGGACGACGAATAGAAGTTTAGATTAAAAGCTCAGTCGGCCTTTCATTACTTGTCCACCAGGCACCTACATTATAGCTTTTGACTTCTATATATATATGTATGTATTTCGATGATATCATACCCACAAAACAAACCACCTTCCTTTAATTCTGAATTTCTCTGTTCATTCCATTCTTTCTTAGTAACAACGCAACATCTTAAATTTTTGTACTCCAACCATGTCATCATCTCTAAGAAATCTTTTCACTCTTTCTCCTCACCTTACTAATTTCGCCTACGCCATATTATTGTTGGTTACCTCGTTCACCTTAGCACACTCCACTGATATAGAAGGCCAAGCTCTTGTATCATGGAGGAATACCTCAAACATCACAACA